>NC_034438.1:18091918-18192586 GCF_002078875.1 Numida meleagris
TCAAAAGGAAAGCCATTTCAATAGTACAGCCTGCCCAGCTCGCCAAATGTAGCGATAAGCAGGACTAACGCAATGGAAACAGCGTTACAAAAGGTGGAAGGAAAATACAGCGCTCACCCGGATCAGAAGATTTGGGGCTCACAGGAAAAGGCTCCCACCAAGGAAGGATCTCCAGGCAGAGATCCTTCCTCAGGGGCAGTCAGCCCTTAAATGAGGCCTAAGAGGGGTGGAGCCAGGCTCCACCCCTTCTGGTTGCACAGGTGAATTGCCTTCACCTGTGCTCCCAGGGCTGACTGGGTCTTTCCTCCAGGTGCTCAATCAGTGGTTCAGGCCATGACTCAGCAGTTCCCATACAAGGTCTTTCCCAACCTTGGTGATTCTAACATTTCTGTGATGGTCAGTGTGATGGTAAATTTGTCCTTGCTGTTACAGTTAACAACTTGTTATCAATGTGTTTATTATTGAAAAAGTAAGAGGATGTAAGTCCTAACTTTTTTTAAGGGAACATTCAGGAAGAAGGCACTGAAATTACAAGATTTCTCCCTAATCATAAACATTCTAAATGAGCCTACCTAGCTTGTCTAATCACCATTGTGACTACTTCCCATGCTGTAAAGGTCCAGAAAACAATGATAACAAAATTCATCCAGTCATCCTACGAAAATTCTCTACTGAATTTTAGTAAAACCAGGATGATTAAATAACTTTGACAGAGCTGTTTCAGCCCCTGGGCATTTGAAACACTGACAGCTGATAAAATATCTATGAGATATCCCCTGCCACTGCCAAGACACTTATATGTGCCAAGATCAGCTTTTCTCTTTTCCTCAGAAGATGTAACATCTATAACAGAAGGAAAAGAACACAATAGAAAGTATGGAAATAAATAGATAGGAGACTCTTGTCTTCAGTAGGAAAGGCATATAGCTTTATATTTGCAGGACTTTTCTGCTCTCAGTTCTCAAGCCTACTTAAACTGGAAATCAGAGGGGTACTCTGGTTGTAGCAGTGATGTACACATATATAACACACAGCTTCTCCCTGTCTGGTGTTTATTGGATTTTATTCTGTGTTTTCCCCTGTTGAAAAAGTGCACAGTAATCTCTTGGGTATAGTGATACTTAAGTCCAAGATTTCAAGTCCAGCTATGGTTGCATAGAAATCCACATAAGTATTTGCCAAGAGTTGTGAATAGGACTGCATGCATGCTGAACTGCACGCACACATGGTGGGGGGGTTTCCCTGCCTAAGGTTGGACAGGATGTTATCCCTCTTCAAAGAAGAAGGAAACAAGAATGATTGTTGAAAACTGGGAAAACCTAGAAAAATATTTGACAATAGAACTTAGCAAAAATGAAGGTTTTACACAATAGACCTTCTTGGTAAATGGGAAGATTTTAGAAACTTCTAGCCATTTTAAATTCCTCCCCCACTTCCTTGGGCAGAAGCCCAAAATCAACAGGAGACGTACATTGGTTATAAATGACAATCAAAGCAGAAAAAAATCCGTGACCTTTCTGAACTTTCTAAGTACCTCTTACTTGAGTTCAGAGTTATAAGCATCACCAATGCTGCCCCTCATCAGCTTGCAGGGGTTTGTACAAAACTCTTGTTCTTGCTGGTTCCTGTCAACACTGTAAGATATTTAAAATGTCTGTGTTTTTGCTGTTCACTGGAAACACTGCAAGCTTAAATGTTACTTTTTTGGTTCTTGTGTTTTCTTTCGTAGATGAGAATTAGCACTCATTTAAAACACGCTGACAGTACTAGTGTTCACAGAGGAGGAATCGAGGTGCTGCTGCCTTCTACCTTCAGTTTGGCTTAGAAGTATGCAAAATTATCATGGCTTTGGGAAAGTTTTGTTTACAGAGTAGAAAAAAGATGGCCAAATACAATGAAATACAATGCATTCAGGTTTCACTGCCCTTCCTATGAGCAGAAGACAGGCAGTGAATAATGGGGCTGCAGAGCAGGTATTCATGTGATATCCCATCAAACTAACTGTGTGATGTGGTCTCTGAACATGCATTACTCAAGCACTGTAACATGACATACAGCATACCAAACTAATACTTCTGTGAAGTGACCATAAATAAATATATCATCATAAAAAGGCTATTTCTGTACCTCTGCTTCTGTGGCCTATAATTAGTACAATTCCAAGTGCTTGTTGTGGCAAATGTTGCAACTGAAATATTTTATTTCCCTTTTCGAATATTTTCTGGAAGTTTGAACGCCATCCTGACCTCACAAAATGAGAAATATTCCTGACAATTTCTACACAGTTGAAATGCTGCATTTTGATAAATTCCACTTTTAATATGTTTTACGTTTCATCTTATAAAAAAACAAAATAGTAGATTTTTCTTGAAATTTGAAATGACATTTGTTGACATTACAATCTGTCTTTGTGAAACAAAACTGTCACATTTTGTAAAATGTTTACATTCAGTTAACAAGTTTTGTTTTGTTTTAATCAGAAACTTGATGAAAATATATTTCTCAGTTGTAATTTAGGGTCACGGAAAAGATGTGTTAGCTGATGTAGCAGTTACAAGATTTCCCTGACTTCATGAGGGCCTCAGTAGGATGAGGACAAGCAGAAGATGCCCTCTTTCTTGAGGGTGTGTACAGTTTACATGGATATATAAAATAATTAGTATTTATAATGGATATATGAAGATATAATACCTGCACAAACCATGCTTATGAATATACTATAGCAAATTCCGTGTGCACATATTATAAAGGTCTTCATTAAATTTATCTCTGTACAGGTACCCTCTGTAAAGAAAACATCATTTAGCCATCACAAGGTTTTCTTTCCTCACACTTTTTTGAAATGCAGATTTCTCAGGAGTTAGATTACTGAAAGCTACATCTTCCAAGGTCAGCAAGGGCTTATTGTGTGCGGTCTGAATGAGGGTCTTGCTGGCTGAAAGCAGCCGAGTAGTTCCTGCCAGATCTACATCTATTCTGCGGCACTGAGAAGTCTCTCAAAAACTTCAGTTAAGTTTAGGAGAGAAAGCTTTACACCTTCTGTGTACTGATTGGTCCACATTCACAGCTTGGGTTTCCAAGTGGACACACATTTCAGTATAGCTTAAGGTAGAGAACAAAATTACATTTTAAATTGGCTTAGGGCCAAGAGCACAAGTAGCTTTGCATATAAGTTAAAGGTGTTTACTACTTTGAGTGTTTAGATTTCTTGATGTCTAGTAAGACAAAGATTCAACCAAAATTTTTATGGTGGCAGTCACAACATCTGCCTCTTTTGTCTGAATTCTTTCGTGTCAGATAAATTACAGTATCTCTCACAGCTGGTATCACAGTTTCATTCCACTGCCTAGTATCTTATTTCCTGAAAATGAGCAGTTCAGATGCTTGGAAGTCTCCTTCCTCTGTGGCTAACAAATGGCATCAAAAGTTATAGAGCAGGAGACAAACTCTATCTCTCATTCTCAGCTTCATGTCTCATTTTCATCAAGCCAAAAGGAAATAATAATAATTTAGCATATTTTTCTGTTATATAGTGATGAATTCTTTATCATCTGCGAACAAGTAGTTGCATTAGTAATATTCGTTTAGCAATAATGAGATTCCTTGTAATTTGCTTTTTGGCTCTGCTTACTGAGAATTACCCCTACTGCGCAAAAACTTGTTTCTATTACATGTGTTTAATTTTAATGTGCTTACAGGGATTAACAGCTCAGTAACTGCTGACAACAGAGTGCTATAACAGATGGGTTTAAATCATGTAGGAAAATAATAACAAAATACTTTGATATGAAGAGTTATATTTCAGAAAATATATCTTTCATCCAGCAAAATTTGACCAGTTCACAGGCATTATCTGTCCTGAAAGTGATCCTTGTGATTTTCCAGGGCTTCTACACCTGAAATCAAATCTAGTAGTATAATGCCATAAATCACACAACAATTACCAAGGTCACTTCAGATAGCCTTATTGCTTTTTTTATTCAAAGAGATAGCCCTTCAATAGTGAGAAATAAGATATCCAGGAATTCCAGCCTGCCCTCATGTAATCTCCTTTACAGAGCACAACAAAGAACAATTGTGTGAAGCACAATGACCTCAGATGCTTGAAAGCTTTCAGGCTATTTATGAATGTGGAGTGGTGAGACTAAGCATGCATTCAGGATGAAGAAACCTTGACCAAGGAGAGACCATACTAGTTGAGAATTATTTTTGTATGAGGAAGCTGTAGATGAAAACAAAAGAACAAGTACTGCAGTACTGAAGTCAAAGACAGGCATATTCACTTTTGTGTTAGTTCTGTGAGAGCATCATACCTCCTCAGGGATTAACGTGAGCAGATGTGACATTTGTATGTCCTTGATAATAATCATATGTGATACTGAGTCCTTGCACACCTACACCAGTAAAGATCTAAACTAATAAAAGAGATTCCTCCAAGTCTTTGCTGTACTAAAAACAGATTACCTTGACTTTATGAAATGGTAGTTCTATTTATCAAAGGAAAAATAACGTATTTGTTGTTGGTTAAGTAACATGCCTATGTATATGCTTACTGTCAACAAAGGATTGCATACAGACTTAGCCATGGCAAGTGAACTGTGATGAGTTTGATCCTCAGGTAATAGGTGCTAATATAACGGTGATTGTATGCATTCATGCATATCTAGATAGCAGTCTTTTCCACAGTTAAAGGAAAATTTGTGGGATGGACTAAAAGTACTGTCTGAGATACACACATTTACCACTCAGATGCTATCAGCTAGAAAAGAAATCAGCAAAGAAAGAGCGCAATTGTGACTATGCTTCGGTGTGCATCTGCAGTCATGTGTGTTATGACGTTGTACACTTTTTTTAGCAACTTCCTACATACCCACTGCTCTGAAAATAACTGCATCTCAAATATGTTTTAAATCACAAAAATCATGATTTTATTCAGGCTATGAGGAAGTTGAAATCAGCAGAAGATCTTCAACTAGAAAGAGATGCAGCTAAGTAAGGTCAGAAAATATTATGGGAAAGTTACATCCAGGAGGAAATGTCAGAGAGATTAATGATGGGAAACAATAGATGCTTGGGAATATAAGTCCAGAAAGAGACAACACTGCATGCATCCCTTTACTCTGTCTTAACAAGGAGCTTTTAGAGGAATATACTGTGATAGTGAAGCATATCCTGTATGCTCGAACTACAGGTAATTTAAAACAGGCAAACATTGCATGCTGAACATACATCTCTATGGTAGGATTTTGTTGATTATATACACCAGAGCCACTGTTATTTATGATGTCACAGGGTCCTAAGAGAATGTAAAAGCCCTTAAAATTATGCTTGCTTATAAACCTCAAGTCTTGAAAAATATTTTGGAAATAGTTTAGAAGATATTTCAAGCAAAAAATAGTCATAGTTGCTACATTTCCAGTAGTGATAGTTTAGAAACAATCTTTAGGATTTGCAGCCATAAAATCTAACAGTGACACTATATGCATATTCATTATGAACATCATATTTAGTTAAAGGTAACTAAATGCAATACCAGATAGCTTTCAAGTAGCATCTTCACATCTCAATAATTAATCACTCATTTAAAATTTTAAAATTGTATCTTACCTACAGTCTATTTCACAACTCTATTTTTCTCATCCGTCATCTAAAAAAACAGTTCTATGTTGGTATATGCTGACTCCAGATAAGTTTTACAAAATAGATCATAGAGTTATGGAATGCTTTGGGTTGGAAGGGACATTAGAGGCCATTTGATTACAACACCCCCACCACAGGCAGCACACTTTCCTCTAAACTAAATGGCAAAGGACTCTGCCCATATGGCCTTGGACTTATCCTGGGATGGGGTAATGACAACTTCTCTGGGAAGCCTGTTCCAGCACCTCACCGTCCTGTCAGTAAAAAATTTTCTCTTAGCATCTAACCTAAATTTCCTCTCTTATAGTTTAAAACGTTTCCCCCTTGTCCTGTGACTATCAGACCATTTAAAATACCTTCTCATACAGTGAGTGTTCTTCATTCTCCCAGTCCCTGTCTTTGCTGTCTGCAACTTGGGCAGTGTGGCTAGAACAATGGACAGAGAAGACTGAGGTAAAAAAGGAATTGAGATGTGTTGTCTCTTTCAGTTGTGACTTTACTGAGATATCAAATACACATACTGTGCAAAGATTTAAAATTTGAATAATTGAAGTTGCATCCATCATAACAAGAGAAATGGGAAATGATCTCTGAGATAATACTAAGTATCACGGATGGAGCACAAACAGGTAACAAATGCTGCTGGCACCTTCATGCTTCCACATCTGAGTCAACTGCTGAATTAATAAAATTGCAACTGTGTGAAGTACAGTCAAATGCTGTTCCTAAGCCTTTAGTTGTTCAACATCTGCCTAAAGCTGAGCTGCCAAAACCACCCATGAAGGTGTTGGCGTGCACTGGCTGACTTTAGTTACTTCAGATGACCTTAGTTTAACCTTTTTACTCTCCATTGCTTATTATACAAGTTTGAGAGGAAGTTCTTACCATCCCTGGTGAAATTAAGACATTATACCATTGTCATTAAAAAATATAGACAATAATTTTCCACTTTTCTCCTTTGCTATTTTATGTTTTTCACACATTTTATATTTTCATCATGCAATTAGTAAAATCTTTAGTATGTATCAAATTGTTTTTGATAAAAAGATTTCTGATCTATGCATTTTCATATGACACTGCAAAATGAGTCTTTTTGTTTTTACATGATCAGAAATCCATGTTGTATGTTTTTTACAAATGAAATATGAAAAGAGGATGCAGACCATCAGATTAGAACACAAGAAGAAAGAAGGCCTGCCCCTCTACTCTACTCTCATGAGACCCTACTGGGAGTACTGCGTCCAGTTCTGGGGCCCCCAACACAAGAAGGACATGGAGCTGTTGGAGCAGGTCCAGAGGAGGGCCATGAAGATGATCAGAGGGCTGGAGCACCTCCACTACAGGGACATGCTGAGAGAGCTGGGGCTCTTCAGCTTGGAGAAGAAAAGCTCCCAGGGGACCTTGCAGCGGCCTTCCAGTACCTGATGGGGGTCTACAGGAAAGCTGGGGAGGGACTTTTTATGAGGGCATGCAGTAACAGGACGAGGGGAAATGATTTTAAATTGAAAGAGGATAGGTTTAGATTAGATATTAGGAAGAAATTGTTTACTGTGAGGGTGGTGAGACACTGGAACAGGTTTCCCAGTGAGGTTGTGAATGCCCCCTCCCTGGAAGCATTCAAGGCCAGGCTGGATGGGGGTTTGAGCAACCTGGTCTAGAGGGAGGTGTCCCTGCCTATAGCAGGGGGGTTGGAATTAGATGATATTAAAGGTCACTTCCAACCTAAATCCTTCTATGATTCTATGAAGGCTAAGAAGAAATAACATCCTTTCCCATGAATCTTGCCTTTTGTGCATGTCTCTGTCGCTGTTTTTTAGCATACTCTCTAATTTTTCTACTCATTGACATAGGAAATCACTATTTTCTGCACTTTCATGGATGGATATATAGAGATATGTAAATGGAAGTAAGTACCTCAGTTTTGTTGAAAATAAAAAATCTAAAGGACTTTTGAGATCTTAGCATTTCAAGGTGCAGCACAGATATAAACTCCGATCTTTTAATGGCAAACTATTACTCTAACCAGGGAGCTCTGTTACTTTATTCCATAAAATGGCAACAGGTAAGTCAAACAGCTCAAAATTCGTTCACCAGTCAGAAGTGAAGAGACACTGACATAATAATACCATTAAATATATTTTTTCCTTAAAATAGCAGCTGTGTCCATACTGCTCACTGGGAATCACCTCTGGTCCACACTAAACTTTGAATTTTCCCTGGGCATCATTTGTGAGACTGCTAACTGCTGCAAGCCAAAACTTTGCTGAGGTGTATTTAATCAATTGAACAATGATTGCAGGACACTATCTGAGTAAATCTCCTAGCTATATTTAATATGCTAGTGTGGCTGTAGCCCATTATATCAGTTACAAACCTGCTAAGAGATCAGGATTTGAGGAAAGAATTAAGACTGGGAACTTCCCCATCTTGGGGTAGATACATCCGCTTTGGTTGCTATATGGTAGTACCACACCCAGACTTACAAGCTGCACAATGGCTATCATGTCTGTGTGAGTGCTGAACATGAATAGCAAACTACCTTTTCTCTTCTCCCTCCTGCTTCTCAACACACGTACACACACTCTAAGTCAGTCCTCAGGAAAAACTAAACAATTCTGTGAAACAAGCCAATTCAAAGTAGTACAATGAATCCACCAAAATAGCCTGTAAGAATGACGAGGAGGAAATGATTTCACTTTTTGCTTTATCCAGGGGGTGCTCTTGCATAACCTGCTCACTGTGCACAACAGTGCAGTTCCAGCCACATGTAAGGCACATTTGAAAGCAATTCTGAGAACACAATTTAATTTGCAGGATGTTAAAAAACAAAACAAAAAAACACGCTGTTCTCCAGGAGCTAAGAAGAAATTTTCTCTCCCTGTGCTGAAGAGTTTTTTGGCTTAAGTTAAAATGCACACAGAATGGTCATTTATTGATGTCTGCAAGCCTAAGCTGAAGCACATGAAGAGTTAAAACGTATCCTGAGTATGAATAGAGATTATAGCCTCATGACTTAGATCTTATGTACCCTTGCCTGAATTTTCAGAATATTGCCTATCTTTTTCAGATTGCATTTGACACAAGTATTACTTACATAAATTTATCAGGCTGGCCAGCTGGATCCAGCTCTACTAAAAAGCAAACTTACTAGGTGAGACTAGTAGAATCATAGGATCACAGGATTGTAGAATCATAGAATGGCTTGGGTTGGAAGGGACCTTAATCATTTAGTTCCAACCCTCTGCTATGGGCTGGTTGTCACCCACCAGCTCAGGCTGCCTAAGGCCCCATGCAACCTGGCCTTGAGTACCTACAGGGATGAGGGACCCACTGCTTCTCTGGGCAGCTTGTGCCAGTGTTTCACTGCTCTCTGAGTGAAAAATTTTCCCTTGGCATCTAATCTAAATCTCCCCTCTTTTAGCTCCAAACTGTTCTCCCTTCTCCTATTACTCAGTCACAGGGCTGGAGTTCTCTCTAAATGTCTCTGTTGCACTGCAGGAAATGCAGTGTCCATTCAGCAGCCACACTGAGAAATAAGGATTATCAGCCTTGCTGAAAATGTGGTTACAAGGATTTTGAAACAGACAAAAAAAAACATGAATGCAAAGATAAAACTTGTAGGAGCTTCTAAAACGCATATTATAAACAATCTACTGCAGCTCTCTGAGGTCTGTTTGAACACTGTGATGTCCCCAGCCAGCAGGCAACAGTGTGCTGACCCAGCTTGTCAGGAAGCACTGTACAGCAGGTGACACAAGATCTCACATCTCTAGTGTGCTCAGCCTCCCTTTTATCTGGCCTCTAAACCATATTTACATTTTCTCTCCCGGTCTCCCTCTTCCAATCTCTTCAAGAAAAGTCATGTCAGTAAGCCCTAAAGGGAATAGGTCTTTCTGCTTAAGAATTCTGGAGTGAAGGAACAAAGGCGTGAGGATGATAACGCTTTCCACTTCATGTACCTGCAAGGAGATGTCTCTTTAAGAGACCTCCTCAGCCCAGGGAGAGGTTTAGGGAAGCAAATGGCCTTTAACTACTTTGAAAATTACATCTGTTCAAAAGTTTGGATTATACACAATTTGTTACCTTTTCCTTTAGCCTCATAAAATCAAGTTTATTCTTTTATACACTACAAACCTTTACTGTCTTTAATGGAATATTTTTTTCTTTAATTACTCCTATTGCAACAGGGAAATAGGCAAAAGAAATTGCTTTAATTCTTTCTTTTCTTTTTTTCTTTTTTTTTTTTTTTGTATGTTCCTATATTGATTTCTGGAATGATAAACTGCCTTCAGTTTATCCAATATAATATCCAATATATAATAATAATAATATAATAATATAATATATATATAAATAATATAATTAATATATATAAATAATATATAATACTTATATAATATCCAATATAATATCCAATATAATTATGGATGCACTTATTAAAGGACAGATCACTCATGACAGATCCAAATCTGAGCAAAGTGTCCAGCTATTTCTCTGAATATCATAATGATTCTCTGGGGGTAATACTCTGACACATTATCAAGAATTCAAAGGAATACACAAAAAGTGTAAATCAAACCATGTCTTTTTGGTTTCTATTGCTTGTCTGTGTTCACTGCAACCCAGCAGGTGAATTAATAGAGATGTTTTAGAGATGTCTTAGAGACTCCTGGATCAGGAAGAAAGAAAGAACTTGTATGAACTATTGCCCAGTGTGAAACAGAACATTTCCTTTTAGGAGTTCTGAAAAAGTTCAGTATATTTATATGGAATAATTAACTTCCATTTTCCTGAATTATTCTTTTCCTTGCCAGGACTGGAAGATGAACTGATAAAAATAATAAGGTAACCTACTTTCTTTACTGGTTGCACAAATAAAATGTGAAAAGACAAGGAAAATCTGAAAAATTACATTCCTGTGTGATTTCTAGGTTCATGTTTCTGTCTGAGAGTGGCCATTAGTCTAATGCATTCATTAATGTAAGAGCTGGGTGACATCCAATACACGCTAGATTTTTCTAGGTAAGCACCGATCCAAAATTACCTTTTGGGAGACTCTTAAAATCCACTGCTGGGGTCTTGGAATAAAGATTCATCTTCATGTCAGGTTCTATATCATTTATTAATTAGCAATATTTTCAAAGTGAATGAGGTTTTGATTTGGTGCATGACTGCATTTAGGAGAAACCAAATATTTTCAGCTCCCATTTTCTTTAAAAGGAACAATCTGATTCTCAGCAGTGTCTGCAAACACCAAAAGATATTTATGTTTTTAACGCAGTCAGGATCAAAAGGTGAAAATTACTGTATTCCCATGTTGCTGATTAAAAAACAAATCATTTAACCCTTCTGTCAGAATACTCATGAATGTACACTTCTGAAGTATTCTAAACAGTACAGCTGGGCAAAATATTACACAATTATTCATTTGAAATTTTATTGTTTTCACTATTTTTTGACTATTTTTAGAGCTAACTTTTTGCATTATTCCAGTCCCTGAATGGAAGGAAATGGCAGTTTCTTTGATATATAAAATCAGATTTGTAAATCATCTGCAGAATGAGAATTATTATCTGAGAATACTTGTGAACTATTTCAAATAAGTTTAAGAAATACATTTAAGCTTAAGTACAAGCTACTTAAAATAGAGAGTGTGACTAACCCCTCTGGATTCTTAGTCCTACTTAAACATCTGGCACATTTGCCAGATTGGAGATATTAAGATTTTGCACAGAAACAGAACAGCAAGTGCCTGGAAAATGTCTCAGACTAGTGGAGACCAGTGCCTTCAGGACTTGTTTTGTGGGGATGTGAGAATGAAGCAAACAAGCCAGAGATTAGAGTGAAAGTTGGACTATAGCTAGGGAAGGATATGAAGTCTTCCTACTTGATAAAGATTTCCAGTCATAAACAGAATGCCATTCATATCATCTGTTATCCTATCAGAAGTGCCAAAAAATTCAGAGAAACAAAACAATGGGCCAAAAATGCACAGCATTTCTCCTGCATGTCTTTATGTTATGTAGACACCATAATGAGGTGACATCACGATGCTAACTCCACGTGGGACTTTGCAGCTCTTTCTGGTAGAAGAAACTCTGACACTACAAAACAAGAAACTGTGCAAAAGATTTGAGGGTTGTTTCTACTTTAGCATAGGTGCATGATTCAAAGTGTAAGAGTGCTCTCCAACTGAAAAAAGCAATGCTCTGAAGATGTCTTGCAATACTGTTATAATGTTACTTTCTTATCATGTGGAGCATGACAGGCACTAAACATTGCGCTTAGTTAAGATGATTTAAATATTGAATTTCAGGATGGATCTGGAAAGCACACACATGGCAAAGTATTGCAAAGCATATATTCTTGCAAAATAAGCATAAAATAAACATAGTAATTTTCATTTGTAAGAATATACTGAACTACACAAAGAAATCCCTTCTCAGTATGCATAGAATTGAAACTGAAGGGTGGGAAACGTGTCTGAGTAAACCCAGACCCAGTGACCCAGATCAAACTACTTTCTGCTCTCAGGACACTGGTTCCTAAAATATTCCAGACATTCACTGAATGCAACAGGAAGTTCTAGTCCAAAGCAGTCACCTTGGAAATAAAGGTGTGTGCAAAATGTTCCTAGAATATTTGTACATGCCTCTGTGATTTAAGTGCACAGTTTTAAAGTCCTGCTCACTACTCACCACAAGGTAAAATATGTGTATTGATTACAGCTTGGCAGTAAGTGCTGTTGTTACTTGTTGCTATGGTTCCCTTCCCACCACGTAGAATCGTGCCATTTACAATCTTAATTAAGTACATTTCTCCAAGTGAATCCTGATTACAAGGATAAGACAAAGGTTGATGCATAAAACTGGTCCTGGGTGATTACTTAGTTCTCTACATCATTATCATTTGAGCTTTCAGTGTCAGTCTGGTACAGCCTGCAAAATACAGTGAAAGCTTCTCTTGACAGAAAAAGTAATCTCATAGTCATCCTTTTTAAATCTGTTTCAGGACCATCAGTAAACTTCACAGTTTCTCTGTTCTTTTGTAATTATTTAAAAGAAGACTTTTCTTTCTGCTTTTAGACATTATTACTAGGTTACCTATATCATTCTTAACTCTTTATAAATACATAAATTCTTTTCTAAAAACTTGTTTGCTTTCTGACTTTATTAAATTCCTAAGACTAGTCTGAGGACATAAAGAAAATGACAGAAGCAAATCCTGAAACATGAAAGAGAATAAAGAATTCAGGCTGTACTATGAAAAGATCAATAGATATAATAACACTTCAAATTGCAGAATTCAAGCACTGTTTAATAGGTTTCACTCTGCCTGATTTTTCTTCTGTCTTAGATCTGGATGACTATTTCATGCAGAAAAATACTGGAAAAAAATGTCTGTGAAAACTACAGATACATGGTTTGATGGGCTGAAGCTGGGAAAAGGTTTACCCAACTATTCATCAGCAGAAAATCTGTGCTGCAGTTTAGGATTAAAGATACATGTTGATACTACCTCATTTAAATATCAGTTTTGAGAACAAAGTTAGTTACCTGGGTTAAGAGGCCAGCCCTCATCACACCACAACCTCCTTTCAGGTAGTTGTAGAGAGTGATAAGATCTCACCTGAGCTCCTTCTTCTCCAGAGTAAACAATCACATTTCCCCATAAGGCCTGTGCTCCAGACCTCTCATCAGCTTCGTTGCCCTTCTCTGAGCATGCTCCAAGGCCTCAGTGTCTTTCTTGTAGTGAGGTGCCCAACACTGAACACAGTACTCAAGGTGCGGCCTCACCACTGCTGAGTACAGAGGGTTGATCGCTTCCCTACTCCTGCTGACAGCACTATTTCTGATACAAGCCAGGATGCCATTGGCCTTCTTGGCCACCTGGGCACACTGCTGGCTCATGCTCAGCCAAACATCAGCTAACATCCCCAGGTCTGTTTACTCAATACAGTCTTCCAGCCACTCTGCCCCAGGCCTGTAGCTTTGCCTGGGGCTTTTTTGACCAAAGTGCAGGACCAGACACTCAGTCTTGTTGAACATCATCCCATTGGCCTCAGCCCAGCTATACAGCCTGTCCAGATCCCTCTGTAGGACTTTCCTAACCTCAGGCAGATCGACACTTCCTGACAACTTGGTGCCATCTGCAAACTTACTGAGAGCGCACTCAATGCCCTCATCCAGGTCAACAATAAAGACACTAACAGGACAAGCCCCAGTACTGACCCCTGGGGAACACCACTCATGACTGGTTGCCAGCTGGATTTAACTCCATTCACCACGACTCTCTTGACCCAGCCCTCCTGCCAGTTCTTTACCCATCAAAGAGTGTACCTGTCCAAGCCACTGACTGCCAGCTTCTCCAGGAGATTACTATGAGAGACAGTGTCAAAGACTTTGCTGAAATCTAGGTAGACTATGTCAACAGCCTTTCCCTCATCCACCAGGTGGGTCACTTAGCCATAGAAGGAGATCAGGTTGGTCAAGCAGGACCTGTCTTTCATGAACCCAAGCTCACTTGGCCTGATTCCCTGGCTGTCCTGCACAAGCTTTGTGATCTCCCTCAAGATGGTCTGCTCCATAACCTTACCACACACTGAGGTCAGGCTGATAGGCGTATAGTTCTCCGGATCCCCCTTACTGTCCTTCTTGTAGATTGGAATCACACTGGCAAATCTCCAGTCCTCCAGGACCTCTCTGGTTGACAGGAACGCTAATAGATGATGGAAAGCAGCCCCATGGACTTTTGGCAGTCCAGGTAGAGTAGTAGGTCCCTGTTTCCACTTGAATCGTGAGTGGTTTATTGTACTTCCTATCCCAGACTTCCAGGTCAGGGGTAGAGTATTCTGAGGATAACTGGTCTGGCTTTTAAAGACAGGTGTAAAGAAGGCAATGAGACTCTCAGGCTTTTCCTTGTCCTCAGTGATCACGTTCCCCACTGCACCCATTAAGGTTGGAGATTCACCTCAGCCCTCTTACTGTTAATATATTTGTAAAAATGTTTTTTGTTCTCTTTATTCCAGTGGCCAAGCTGAGGTGAAGCCGGGCTTTTGCCTTTTTAATTGTTTCCCTGCATATCCTAACTATTTTTTTGTACTCTCCCTGAGTTGCATGTTCCTTCTTCCATAGGAGATAGACTATTTTTTTTGTCCTGGGATCTCAGCAAAAGCTTCTTGTTCATCCACAATGATTTTTTTCCTTGCTGGCTCATCTTGTGGTACATGGGGACATTCTGCTCCTGCACCTTTAAGACTTCCTTCTTGATGAGAGACTAGCCTTCCTGGACCCCTTCAGCCTTCAGGACTGATTCCCAAGGGGCCCTCCCTTTTAATGTCTGTCCTTTGGAATTTCAAGTTAGCAGTTTCTGGCCCACTCTTGACTTCAGCAAGAATTGAGAACTCTGCCATTTTGTAGTCACTGTCCAAGACAGCTCCCAACCTTCACATGTCCCACCAGTCCTTCCCTGTTTGTAAACAGCAGGTCTACTGGGGCATCTCCCTTGGTAGGCTCTCTTACCAGCTGCGATGGGAAGTTATCTTCCATGTGCTCCAGAAAATTCAAAGACTTCTGTGCTGTTTTATATTTCCAGTATATATCAGGGAAGTTGAAGCCCCCAACAGGAACAAGGATTGCCAACCGTGTAATTTCTGCCAACTGCTTGTAGAATGCCTCATCTGTCACTTCATCCTGGCACCAGCCTAAAAACAAAGAAGGGCTGAGAGTTTAGGGCAACAGTTACCTGCACTCTGTCATGCCTTGCTACACAGGGGAATATTGCCTTCCAGAAGGGGATGGGGGGTGAGGGGTACAGATTTTTCTGTCCTTCACACTTCAATAGCCTTTGCCTAGGACCTTCTCAGATTTCATTTTTGTTCCAGAACCAAAATTTCAGTAAAAGTCATGAAACAGAATTGGGCTTAACCAGCATCTTCTAAGGATTATTTTTAATGTTTAGATTAGGTATTCAGTGGGCGTATCAAAACAAGACCAGAACCTTACATTGCAGTGTCTACTGAGCAGATGGCCAAAAGACACATGCTGGGCAAAGGTCATGAAGGTCAAACAGCAAATACACGGCCTAGGTTACAGCCCTAATATCCTTTCTCCCTAAACCATACTCCCAGGCAGTAACTTCAGGGAAATACAAGGTGGAAGAATGAGGTATCTGTGTTTGCCACATGGAAAGCACATTATTATGGAGATACTACGTATGAATGTCAATACTGGCCACAAAGAAAAAAGAGAGACTAAGCCAAACTTTGGCCTGAAAGTTAGCTGCTGAATTCTATCTGAATTTATGTGCTTATCTTTTCACCTCCAATCTACTTTAGTTTCCTCCACTATAATTAAAGTGGAAGATTCATAATGCAATAAAACGCGTGAGTTGATGAATTTACAAAGACGAGAAGCAGCTACACATTTTCTTCTTTTTTCTTCTATTTTTTTTTTCTGTCTAGTGGCTGTAGGAGATTGACATTGTCCAAACAAGGGACCAGAGTGATTTGGATGCAGGAGCAGGGTGCATCCTCAGCAAGACTGCTAATGATACTAAGCTCAGAGGTTTAGTGGAAGCCTTGCAGAAGGATCTAAACACATTTTATAGCTCTTACTTAAGCATACTTGGCATAGAAACCAAACTGGAGTCACCTCTAGCAAACGATCATGCAGCAGTCATAACTGTCAAACTTCCTTGCCACTTAAAAAGTGCTACATGGGAGTTTCCATTCTGTACTGGTCTGTAACAAAACAATATATATTAAGGATCCAGGATGCTGAGCTACTTCTGAGTAGTTGTGAGGCAATCATGGAACAGGATGAGGAACAGCACACTGCTCCTGCCTATGGCTGAAGAAGCCACTCTGAAGCTCTTGCAAGGTTAGAAGGAAATGCAGATGCAGACTTCAGAGAAAGTGAAGTGAAGTATGGGTCATTAATAAGGAGAGTGGCATTAAAAAACAATGGAAAAATGAGGAAAAAATGCTATTCTAAAACTATTATTTCACAAATGAAGTTACAGATTGAAGACAAAAATTAAAGAGAAGTTAAAACTATCATTTTACCTTGTAAAGTTACATTAAAGGCTGCAGTAGTATAAAATATCTTGAAGAAACTTGTATTTTTAGATGGCTTAGGCGTTCTTACTGAAAACTAGACAAAAATTTCTCAGTGCCACTGGATTTTCACAATTCTTCAGCATGGTCCTTGTGAAGTAATTTGTAAACCCACCAAAATGAAAGCTCATCTTTCAGAAAGTGTGGAGCCAGAAATGAGCAATGAGCACCTGAAAATATTGTTGTTGCTATTCTTTTTTTAAAAAAGAAAGAGAATATGTCTATATTCTTCAGGACAATGTATGTGAAGCAGAGATAAAGAGAGATAAAAAGATGGATCTGAAAAGATCTGGTATATTTCTCAGGCACGAAATAGAGGAATAGGTCACAATGGAAAAAGGACTTTCACTGAAGCCATGCCACAGGACTTTTCTATAAATAATAAATCAGAAAGTTTGGTTCATTCCAGAATAACTTTGATATTAGATCAACTAAATGGAAAGCTTGCACTAGTGATTTAGCTGTCTTCACATTAGAGGGTTCATCCAAACCTGAAATTTAAACCTGAAATCCTAAACACATACTTGACAGAAGGAGTAAAAGAAAAAAATTTAGCATCTCTCAGATGACATGGTAATCAAGAACAGCTATCTAAAGACATTCAAGCCAGAGAATATTTTTGTAAAATTATTGAAATATTTAGGCAGTCTCCAGAGTTGCTAATTTTCCATTGCAAACTTCATGTGCCATTTCAGCCTTATAGAGGTGTACTTGGTGCTTTCATTCACTACAACCACAATCATTCACTGCTACTTTTGTCTCAGTGTACTACAACCATGAATATTTTTGGTTTTTTTGAGCTGCTCCACTCAGGATGTGGTAAATCCAGATATGCAGTGGTACAACATTTATTGAGGAAGAATAACAGCTTTGCTTCTAATACAAATGAAGTTGAGTACCAAGCTGAGAAGTGGCGTAGATCATGCTTACCCAATTTGGAATTGCAGTACAACTTCTGTGATCTTCAGAAAAGCACACCACCACGATTTTCAAACCTAGGGCATTTTAGCAATAGGAGTCTGCAATTTGGGACGTATTTGGAGAAGGCTGAATGTTTGTAACCATTTCCAGACATAACGTCTAATTTAGGGTGCTGGAGAGACCCTTCCTGATTCTGTAAACACTAAATCTGTAATTGCAAGCATGTAATCACTTTGGAAGGTCTTCAGTCAGGGGGATTTTGTAGAGACTTAGTCCCCTAAACCATTTTTATCTCAAATGTAGAAACTTGATTGCACTTCAGAAACAAAACATTCAAAAGGATGCACTTTTTTTTCTGGGTGTACAGCAAACTGGAATCCTTTGGCTTTTCTTATAGCTCCTGAGAAGCACTGAGCACAGGGTTTTGGGATGACATGCAATCACAGGGATGAAAGGTTTCTTACAATTCCAGTTTCAAGATTCCCTTAAGAGAAAATATATCTGACGACTAAAAGAAAATAAAGCAGTGTTGCACCTTCACTTCTTCACTTCCCCGGAAGAGTGCATGCAAAGCAGCTTGATCTGACATCAAGGATGATTTACAGGAGCCATTAACTGTCACATTCCTGATGAATTTGAAGAACTGTAGAAATCAAAGGAAGGCTTCTGTTTCTGTGGCAAGAGTCTCCTCTGCCTTACTGCCAAAACTCTCACCTTGTTTGCCAGCCAGGTGACTGGAGGACTAATTTGCCACCACATGGCCTCAGTAAATACATACTGTTAGGGATTCATCACAGTTTCTGTTCTGGATATAGTGCAAAAGTGAATATGGGTAAAAATGTTTTACAGATGTCTTTAAGATGACCTTGGGCTCAATTTCTCCATCTTAGAAATACTCTGACAGCACTGACTATTTTCTGATCAGGAAAAAATCATGGGTGGCCTTGTCTTCTCACTACCTCCTTTTCCCATGACCCTCATATGTAGAATAAAAGGAACAAGGTATTTCGCTGGCAGCGCTTGATAATGCTTTAAGCTGTTGATGCCCTTCTGTTGCCATTTATTTTACAAGATGTAAAACTGCTTGAATTCAATAGGAAACAGAATATGAAACCCTTTCCTGGAGAGCTGATTATTATTATTATTTATTCCTTGAATTTTGGTAGCTATCAAAATATCTTTTCTTACAGAAAGACGGTTCTCGGCCTGCAAAGGTAAAAGGCTCAGACATGTTGTTTCCAAAGTACAGGAGAAATGTCTAAAGACTACTGTCACTTTCTTACATTTTAATGATAAACTATCAAAATACTAAATTTCCGATAGATGAAGTGCTGTCTTCCACCATATCCAAAATTAATGGATTGGTTGTTTCAGTTGGAATTTATCCACAGACACATATTCACATCTATCTCCACATAACCAGTGTCCTCTCCTTGTAGTCCAAGTGAGTGGTAAAATGAACAAAGGTAGGTACATATTGTGCCTAGAAATGTGGGTTGACAGCACCCTGCCCAGCTCAGAAACTGGTGATCAGTTGACATTTTTAAAGTAGCCAGAAGATACTAGCTTTGCTATAAGGAGCCAAAAAGAACATTGGGGTGGACTTGGAAAGTCAAACAAGAAATTTGAATCTTGGAAAGATGAGAGCAGGAAATTGGATGTGATGATAGACCAATGAGGACACCAGCACGTAGTCATGGGAGTGCAACAGATACATTTCAAATAGATTGAGGATGAATGAGACTGTGTGTACTAGAGAACATAAGAATGAGGAAACAGCAGAGCTTAAATGAGGTAAAACAAAGAAAAGTCTTTTATCTGAAGTAGGAGAAAAAGTGTTTACAAATGTTCTGGAGATTTGGATACATCCTGCAGGCAGTTGAGAAAGGTATGTGAATGCTCTGGCTCTTGTCAATGAAACTCAAAAATGGTAAGTGTTCATTCACATTATTCTGTTTCTTGGCTGTGTATCTTAATGAATTTGTTAACCTATCCTATTCTCTGTCATTGGAAAGTTGGTGTATGTGCTTTCATATTAATTGTTCTTAATTGAGTTGTGACTGCACGCTAGATGGACACTTTTTGCTGCCTTTCCTATGACAAATGCTTGTATCTTTCCCACAAAGTATTATAATAAATCTCACATCTTACAGAGTTTGCATCTATTTAGGGGCTGGAATTACTTTTAAAAGATGTAGAAAGGAACAATAAAGGTGCAGAAGACCCAGAAAATGAGTAAATACATTTCATTCTAGTAAATTGTTGTATCCAGAATCTTCATGTCTGAGGATAAATCCCAATATCTAATGCAAAATGAGGTAACAAATCCTAGGCATCAAAAGGGGCAATCTCTATCACACAGCTGGTAAAATGTGTAACTATGCTTTTAAAAATGAAAGTAGTTAATGTGTGTAACTGTGAGAATAAAGATTCACGTGGACAATAACACTCCATCATCTTTGCTGCATGCAGACCTACTGTAGGTAGGTGTACACCTAGTGTAGATGGATGTAGATGGATGATACTTTCTGGCTCTTTCCCTTGATAAGTTTTTTAGCATAGTGTCTTACAGCGTCATCCTCTAGTTGTCTCTGATCCCACTTAAATAAGCCCAGGCAGTCTGGGAGTACAAGGCATCTGGGTCTCTAGTTCATCAGGACGAGCCTTAAGTTTTGGGGTTATATAATGTACTGCTACACGGACAAAATCATTTTGATGTTGACCTAATAGCTGCAAGGAAACTGCAGTCTGTGGCCAGATTCTACTGCATATAAAAACCCAGCTTTCCCTGGAGTCCAAATGATATAGATTAAACACAGCTTCTCACCTGGGGCAGAAGCTTTCTTTTGCAACTAACTGGACAGATCTCTAGAAGCCAGCTTTATAACCTTGTGAAAATGTTTAGTCCAATGACACTGAGTCCTTGTATTCCTAAAATGTGTACTATTTTAAAAAGGTTTTGGGCAGAATGAAATCCCGGGCAATGAAAATGTGTTCTAGTATTTGGCACAAGTGTGCCTTGTTCCTCATAATTGCTTCTATCAAGCTTCTTGACTGCAACCATGTTGATGCAATTTTTTTGAGAAAGGTTTCTCAGTGTCAGTACTACCCACAGCACACAACTGGGTGCTCTTACTACTGCATTTGATATAAAGAGCTCTTAAATGGCTTTTGTACAGCTATTGGTAGAACACCACGCAGATCAAGATGAGGGAACTAATAAAACTGCTGTTCAGCTTGGCCTGTGTGAGTGAGGAGATCTATCAAAATGTGGAGAAGTGGGAGAAGGAAGAAAGGAAGGCTATTAGCAACCCTTCCCTCATTAGGAACTGCCTCTTGCCAGCTGTGACAGTGGCCTGCATATGCATATCAAGCATGATAACAAAGACCGTGAATGATGTCAGGGCTGCAGCAGAGGAGTGGGAAATGAGAGTAAATAAGGTCTAATTCTATGGCTGGGGAACATTGTAGCAACGAGCCAGTGCAGCTGCCCATGCCTAAGAGGAGTGACTCTGGGTACTCCTCACTACCACCACAGGGCCCTGGTTGAAAGGAGGGTCATTTTCCCATCCCAGATCACGTTAGAGCTGCGTCCATCTGTCTGAGGTTCTTGACCTCAACTGAAAGCAGCTGTGTAGAATGCAGAGATAGTCTCATTAAAACAAGGAAAGTTCCCCCTTAATTAAAAGGTTACAACTACATACTTAAAAAGTAACAAGCTCCACATACAAGAAAATTATAAATATCCTGAGAGCAGCTAGTGGATACCTCCAAACTGTCTTAACAGATGGTGATTCTGATGTTGGAACTTTTGCAAGTGTCATTCTGTAATAAAACCTGGTTTTCTAACTCCACATGCTGAACTGCCCTCAAGTCCATTTTTTCACTTACACTGGATTGACTATCCTTTTCATTTCCCTTACTCCAAAAGTAAACTCTCCTATTTCCTATCTATGGAAATGACAACAAAAAGCACAATTTGGTAGAGCAAATTCTCAGCTGTTTTTCAATAGTCACCACCACGAATAATGCATTTTTGCCGGCAAAGAACACGAGACTACACACCACACTTGGAAATACCTGCATCAGCAAAGGTGATTCACTGTTTCACAGCTGCTGTGATGGCATCATTACTAGGAAAATATTGCCTATGCAGTCCATCATTCACTGGTCCAAACAGATGAAAGTCAGAAAGTGCCAAATCTGGACTGTACGGTGGGTGTGGTAGGACAGTCCAGCCAAGACTGGCAATGTGCTCCCTGGTCTTCAAATTGGTGTGGGGATTGGCATTATTGTGTTGCAAGAGAAAGATTGCTTTCTCCTCTGGCCTGACTCTGGAAGTTGAAGCTTTCAGCTCAGTCAGCGTTGCAATGTAGCAGTCAGATCTGATGGTTTGTCTGGGTTTCAGGAAATTCAGAAGGATCGGCCCTTTACCATCCCAAAAGACAGTGCACATCACTTTAACCACTGAAGCCTGTGTCTTGAACTTTTTCTTCAACAGAGAATTCACATGTCACTGCTCCATGGACTGCAGTTTTAATTCTGGCTCATAGTGGTGACACCATGTCTCATCACTGGCAATGATGTGATTCAGGAAATTGTCACCTTCAGCCTTGCATTGACTCAGTAGGTCCTGACAAACTTGCATATGGTGCTCTTTCTGTTGCTGTGTGAGCATTTGTGAGACCCACCTGCTACAAATTTAGCATTGCCACCATTGTTTCCAACACACTGAAGCTGATTCTAATCTCTGCACACAGTTCCCTGATCATAATCCAACAATTTGCGTGGATGAGCTGATCAAGACGCTCTTCATTTTCTGGCATGACAGCAGCGCATGGCTGTTTGGAATGTGGCTTGTCTTTTGTGTGTCTGTCACTACTGCTGAAACACACCACCCACTGCCTCACTGAGTTCATCCATTCTTTGGGCTCCATAAACATTGAGCAAGTGTCAATGAATGTCATTGGGTGCCATTTTTTTTTTTCCTCATGCAGGAATTCACTGACACACCTTTGCTTCATAAGAACTTCCATGTCAGATGCTATTTGTCAGACTGCCTTTCTGCTGGCATCTGTTGCATGGCAGTAAAATGGAATGGAATATTGGTGGGAAGATCCAGCCTCTACTGCCATATCATCAGCATCCACCTCTGACACCGTGAGCTGACAGAATAAGACAGGAGGCGTTACTTTTGGAGCAGTCCTCATATTTTGCTTGAGCATTCAAAAGATAATACGAATCCGAAGATTTTCAAATGGTCATTAGGCACCTTTTCCATTGAATCAGATATGGATGTACAGTGACTGAACTGCCTTTAGTAAAGTGAAATTCTGAGTGATCCAAAATGCATGTTTCAGCAGCATTTGTGTTCAGCTAAGTGAAAGCAGCAGTTACTTTTTCTAATGTTTAAATTTCCAGCAGTGAATTTGACACAGAGAAGGAGCTGAGGTATTCTTAGGCTGATTTATTTTACTTTCAACACCACTACCCATGTAAGGAGTGTTTATGAAAGGTGTGGTATTTATATGGAAAGTGTTTGTCCTGTAATAGGATTATTTGTTTGTGTAGTGCTAGTAGGTCATTTCCCTTAGTTATTTAAATACATTAAAAATATATGACATAATAATTGCAGCAAAGCATGCTTTTCAGCTATTAGTAGCTGCTAATGATCACATGTTGGCTACAGTAAAGATAAAGAATGAAACCACTGAGATCAGAATTTAACTGGGAGAGTTTTTTGCATCCTAGATCAACTGCTAGCATTATTCTCAATGACACAGTCATGAAGGTCTTATCTTAACTAGCCCAGCTGCTCTTTAACTGAACCATGGGCTGCCGCATAGTACACCATTGCATGGTTTGCACTTATACCAGAGGACTCTAATTGAGCTAAGTGGGATAGTAAAAAACGCATAACCATAACAGTCTGAAACCAATTTATCATGCTGAGAATGTTATGTGGAGCTAGATTGGGCATGTCTGCATGTCATTGCCATGTGTAGGGTGGGCGTGGGAAAGGAGCATCTCCTGGGGGCTGGAGGAGTCTCGCTGTGGCTGTGATTCAGCCTTACATTTTCTTCCTTGGCAAAGCTATTCTAAGAGGTTTCTGTCTTCCCACTTTCTCCTTCATCCATCTTCCTCTTAGAAAGGATATGGACTAAACTAAGTCCTCCAAAAAGATTTTTTTCTTTTTCTTTTTTCAATTAAGAACTTCATTGATTGTCTCTATGATTATTCTTGTCACTCCAAAGAATGAAGTCAATAGCAGCATGATAGTGGGGCAACTAATTCAGGAAAGGGGGAGTCGGAAAACCTTAAACAAGCTATGCGTCTGGAGGAAATGTCCACGGAATGATCTCAGGTGCACGCGTTGATCGTGCAGAACAGTTTGAAGAACAGGGATCATTAAAGCAGCCTATGGCTGTGCTTGTGAATAACATCTCAATGCAGAACACAGAAAAATTGTTCCTCTTGCTGGAAATGTGTTTTTTGATCTTGTTTTAAAGTGAGCGAGTTGCTTGAGGAAACGGTATGACTGAACTACTTTTTAAATAACTCCTTCATTATCCATTGTCACATTAGGGAAATATGAATAACTGATAAAGTAAGACCATTTGCAGACAGTATGAGAAGTGGGACTGTTTACAAGGAGAGTAAGAACTGAAAGATACTAAAATATTTTTTAAAGGCTCTTCAGTTAGGAGGCATTTCTTTTAATAACTTCACAATTGTACCTCAGTGATTTGACTATATATCAGTGATTTGACTATATAATTGAGAAAAAGTTTAGTAATACTGGGGAGGGACATTTATAAGGGCATGTAGTGACAGAATGAGGGGAAATGGCTTTAAACTGGAAAAGGGTGGATTTAGACTAGATATCAGAAAGAAATTCTTTACTGTGAGTGTGGTGAGACTCTGGAACAGGTTGCCCAGTGAGATTGTGAATGCCCCCACCTTGGAAGCATTCAAGACCAGGCTGGATGGGGGTCTGAGCAACCTGGTCTAGAGGGAGGTGCCCTGCCTACAGAGGGGAGATGGAACTAGATGATCTTAAAGGCCTATTCCAACCCAAACCATTCTATGATTCTATGATTCTATGCATTTGGTTCAGCTTTGTCTGTCATTCCTCTGACTAGTTCAGTCCCTATGCTGATAATTTTTCACACTACCATTGTGAGTAGGGTTACACTTTTTCCATGCAACAGATAAAATTGATTTTAGAAACACTTACTGCTGTAATGTTAAACAATTGTTAACAGAGTCACTGAACAGATATCCTTTGCAGAACCCAATTAACTATACCAAGGTACAGAAGAACTGTATAATACTGCTGTTGCAAGCAATACATATGAGGTATTTTCTTCTCATTTAATATTTGCTATTACTAGGGCAAATCATGAAATGACAGAATGGCTAGGTTGGAAGGTATCTTAAAGATCATCTACTTCCAAACCCCTACCATGGGCAGGGTTGCCACCCACCAGATCAGGCTGCCCAGCGACCCATCTAACCTGCCCTTCAGCCCCACCTCCAGGGATGGGGCATCCTCAACCTCTCTGGGCAACTTTTTCCAGTGCCTCATCACCCTCTGAGTAAAGAATTCCCTCCTAAAATCTAAACTAAATCTCTCTTCTTTTAGTGTAAAGCCTCTCTCCCTTGTTCCGTCACTATCAGGCCATGTAAAAAGTTGATCCCCCTTCTGCTTGTAAGCTCCCTTCAATTACTTGAAGGTCACAATGAGGTCTCCTCATAGTCTTCTCCAAGCTAAACAAGCCCAACTCCCACATCCTATCCTCATAGGAGAGATGCTCCAGCCTTTGATCATCTTCATGGCCTCCTCTGGACCTGCTCCAAAAGCTCCACATCCCTCCACAGGGAGCCTCAGGCTTGGACACAGTACTCCAGATGGGGCCTCATGAGGGCAGAGTAGTGGAAGACTCTCCTCCCTCTCCCTGCTGGCCACCCCTCTGTTGATGAAGCCCAGGATACTATTGGCCTTCCAGGCTGCAAGTGCACACTGCTGGCTCATGTCCAGCTTTTTGTCCATCAGGACCCACAAGTCCTTCATGGCAGGGCTGCTCTTACTGTGTTCTTCTCTTGCTTTGTACACATATCTGGAATTTCCCTGACCCAAGTGAAACACCTTGCATGTGTCCTTGTTGAACCTGATTAGATTCTTGTGGATTCACTTACCAAATTTGTCCAGATCTCTCTGGATAGTGTCCCTTCCTTCCATTGTGTTAACTGTACCACTCAGTTAAGTGTCATCAACAAACTTGCTGAGGGCTCGTTAAATCCCATCATCTATGTAATTGATAAAAATGTTACAGAGTGTTTGTCCTGGGATGGACCCCTGGGCACACCACTCATGACTGGTGTCCATCCAGACATAGAGCTGTTGACCACAACTCTCTGGCTATGACCTTTGAATGAATTCCTTGTTCACCCTTTCAACCTGCATCCTCCAATCAAAAGATTAGGATGTGGTACAGAACCATGTCAAAGGCCTTACAGAAGTCCAGGTAGACAGCATCACTTGCACTTCCTTTGTTCACTGATGCAGTCACTCCACTGTAGAAGGCCACCGGACTGGTCAGGAGTGATTTGCCCTTGGTGAAGCTGTGCTGGCTGTCTTGGATCACATCCTCATCTTGTATGTGCCTTAACATCTCTTCCAGGAGGATCTACTCCATGATGTTCCCAGGCATAGACGTGAAACTCTCTGGCCTGAAATTACATGCAGTCAGAATAATGTCTTTCTGCATTATTTAAAATCCTCAAAAAGAAAATAGATTCTAAAAGGAAATCCACTCCTCTCCCTAATATAACAAGACACTGATTGGATTTATAGAGCTCACTTGCGTTTTGAGCAGACTGGACAGAATTTTGTGTTGTTGGGCCAAGAACCAAGTGCTTTCTGGTCCTCTTTTCCTCTGACAGCTCTGACAGTTCACATGCCAAAATTTCTGAGAATGTAGAAAAGCAATAGTCAATGAAAAGAGGAAGATGTATCTGCACTGATACTAAATCTTTTCTTTTGTCTTTTTTTTTTGAAAATTCTTTTTTTTTTTTTGGCTTTTATTTATATGTCATGTTTAAAGTAAAAAATAAATGATCAAAAGACATTGGCATCACTATTAATAACACAGCTGAATGTTTACCGCTTTAAAGCAAGCAGTAAGAACTCAGGCAAGCAGGCAGTCATTTTTGGAAACAATGTCAGGACACTGACAGCTCTCACCAAAAATCTTTAGCCAGTCACTGATACTCAATATATCAGTCTTCTGTAATCCTAGCCCTTGTTAAAGATGAAGGGCAGTGTTGCAACTCATGTGTTTAGTACAGTTGATACATATTATGGCCAATGTCAGATGCTAAACCTTAATAACAGATTTCTACAGCAGCAAAAAGCACTACAAGACTAACATCTTCCATCTCAGACTCTTTCATTTTTTGTAGGTATGTCCTGTAGCTGGTGTTTCAGCAGTGTTTAAGATAACATGCCACTTGCTGAAATGTTTTCTTTGAACATTTGCAGCTTTGTTAAATTTTATCCATCTAATCTGAAATTTTTACTCCTAGAGATGAGTCATTGCAACAATATGAGGAACATTTCATTCAAAATACTTTGCTCTCCACAATCAAAGACAAAGTAGTGTTTCCCATGTTAGAAAATTTTGGAAATTTCTTGTACCTTACATTTACAGTCTAGCAAATTTGTAGCATATATAACGGTCTATCTGTCTATCTGAGACATTCTCCAAAGTTGTATCTGTGGGATGCCACAGGAGGTAAAAGGTAATGGTGCAGGAACGAGGATCAGAAACAGAGATGTGATGTTTTCAGCGTTTCCTTTGACTTCACTTTTGTACAGACAATGAGAACGTGGTAAAAGTCCCTCACTTACATGAAGAAAATGCAAGAGGTAAATGTGGGAGAAGGATGCAGAGGGAGAGGGAAGTACTTGGTATGATGAGGCTGTAATAGAGGTCCATGGAAGAGCTAGGAAGAGACTGAGATTAAAGAAGGAGCACAGAGAAGAGAGGGTTTGGATGTGAAACATATGTGAACCGTGAGTCTAATAAACCAATTAAATGAAAAGCTTATGAGGGAGACACAAGTTGAGTGAAACTGAGACTGCCAAACCAAGTGATACAGACTTGCTACAGAATGCTGAAGAGGAGTCTGGGGCACACTGGTTGCAAAAAATGTTATGGAGAAGAGTGGCATGAAGTTTGGATTGCAATGCATGCCATTCTTTTATGTAGCTCTCTGTGCATTTGTTAAGGGTATGTCATAGCCAGTGCATCACCACACAGAATTAAAATCTCTGTTAAAATTTAAAAGCAGAGAGAACATGGAAAGAAACACTGCATGGAATTTCCAGCACTGCTGGAATGCAAATCCTGAAGTCAGGTTAGAAATCCTTATCTGTATGAGACTAGGTCTTGCATTCATTTGTTAAATGAAATTATTTAAACCAAGGATGCTGGAGGGAAGAACAAAAATTAAAAGTATAACTCAGCCCTTTGTCATCAGCATAAAATGACAGTTATGTTTCCATAGCAATAGAAACCAGTGAATGAGTCACTCATACAGAATGCCAGTTAACACATCCAACTCCTTGACATGACTTCAGGTTGCTATAGCAACTATTTTTGTACGAGTGTATCAAGTTATTATTATTAATTACAAATGGTGTCAAAGGAGTTGTAGTTCTTGTGATTCCATTAATGTCCTTATATCCTTATGCACTTGCTCATTAAGATCTTCTTGTAAGAGTTGAGAAGGCAAATCTGTGCATAACACATTTATCCCAGCATCAGGGGCATAAGTCCAGTGCACCACTTCAGGCTACAGGAGGTGTGCTTTGGAACGATGTGGGTATTGCTGCCGAGGCAGTCACAGTCTCTTGTGTTTCCTCAGGAACACTGTCAGCTGGAAGAACTGGTGCTATGCATCTCAATGAATTTGCACAGTTATGTATAAATAGCTTATAATAAATAGGGAAACCTGGGGAATCCTATGCTCAGTTTCGATTTTATCTCAGAATGTACATCTTTAGGAAGAACAGTGATCTGAAGTAACAGTGTAAATAAGACCCTTTGACACATGAACAAAGACTTGTCATACAGCATGTATTTGAGTGAAGACTAGTATCTTAATTTGGTTTTCTGCGGGAGGAGTCTGAAGGATTAACTAATTTTGCTTTGCCTTTTTTTTTTATCCGGCACTTATGCTCTTTCCTGTTAACAACACTCTTGTATAAATAAGACTCTTTCATGAGCAAGGTCAAAGCTATAGTAATCCCTTCAAATCTCACTGGGGAAGTAGGACTCGTGCTTTCTGCTGTGTTCTCCTCAGATACAGCTGATGGAGGTAGGATGAGGTTCCAGTTTTGAACCAGCAGATTACTTCCCAGCCTAAATCACTTGTGCAAAACTCAACCAGCTTCCACTTAATGAGATTTTCCTAGACCACTCAGAGAGACAAAGGTGCTGTACCAAAATTGGTAGATATTGTCTTCCAGTTCTGAAGGATTCGGTAGGTCAGCCAGGTTTACAATCATACTTCTGCTCAGTGTTTAACTTCTTGCAGTAATCTTAAGCATTTTAACAGAATCACAGAATGGTTGGGGCTGTATGGAGGTCTAACCACTCCTGGTCAAGTAGAAACATCTTGAGCAGGGTGCCCTGGACCAGTCCTTGTATCCTTTTGAGATGTCCCACCAACCAAATGCCCAATATGTCTTTAGCTCCTTAAACACAATTTGCAAAGCCTTTGTAACTGGTTTGCAAAAGGACTTCTTAACTGTGTCAAAATCATGACAGGGCTGGCTAGTCACTGGGACACCATCTACAGTGTCTTGACAGGCTGTGTCCCCAGTAGTACGAGTGTGGTAATACTCAAGAGACTCAATCAGAGCACAGATTGCTCTGCAGCTCATTCCTCATACATATAGCCCCAAAGCACATATATTAAGCAAAGGGAGGAGAGGTGTTTCTTCCCAGAAAGAAGTAACACCTTCTTGCATTGCCATAGATACTAAAATCTTGCATGGATTCTAAAAGTGAGTGGACAAGTTCATTGAAAATAATATACTGAGAAGTTTTAAAGGAAAAGTTATTCCTGTACTGCTAAACAAAACAAAGCCAGAGTACTGAGAGCAGTCAAAGTCAGTCACCTTTGTCTACGCTATATTACACTTATATCCCTCTCTCAGAACCCCCTTTTGTTTTACTTAAAGCTTTCTGTGGTCTCTCAACATTGTAACACAATTTGTGATGGAGTAGAAGTAGCTGAAATTGAATAACGTGCATAAATTTGCAGCCTGTATCTCAGGGCATTCACACAGTTAAGAAACTTCATTGACACTGAAGGGTCCAGAGCTCAAACTCTCTCCTCAGCCCAGATCAAAATGGCACTCCTAGTGCTGTAAAGGATCTCCTTTTTGAGAGACTAATTTTGGGAAGCATCAGTCTCTTCTGGTTCCATTCCTCTAATGTTTCCAAAGCATTCACTATTGACAGGGTACTTAGCTGGATGGACAGTGGTCTGGCTGAATACAGCCATTCTTAAGTTTGTCAAGTTGCCCCACATGTAGGAGCCCTGCTAGGAAGCCTTGTTATGACACTGAATGAAAGAATTGACTCTGATTGTGCAGTGGCAATTTCCTCCTTTCTAGGACCACACTCATGCTGTTATGAATGAATCTGGCAGCTGGCTGAGCTCTTTTGTTCCAGCCCACATCTTTTCTTCAGTTGAATTTCTAGGGTATCCCTGCATAACAGGGAAAGAGAAAACTTTAGAGAGCATAGCATCAGCATTAACCAAGTATAATTCATAACTATTCATGGTCACAGCCTACTTTGCATCTAAAAAGTGAGAGTTCAACACAAGGCATATTGTGTTTCTATACTTTGCTGAGATGTATGAAAAATTGTAATGTCTTCTAGCCATGACCTTAACACACATGCTTTCTAAATAATGTTGTTTTAATGTTTGACCCTTGTGCTCTGTCTTCCCTTGGGACCTGAACAATTATTAAGCTGAATGCTGCAGCTAAGTGTTTTGAGCAGGCTTTCTGCTGTGCTTTCCTTATAATAGCCAGCTTGTTTTCTGTAAACGATGCAGAAGGTAATTATGTCATGTTACTAGATAGACAGTCATCTTTTCTCCTGAGCAGCCCTCCTTGGAAACAGGTAGTGAAAATAATGAAGGAGAAGGGAGAGATGGATCCTCCAGATCCACATAAGATATACATATCTGGAGATATATCAGTATATAACTATAAATAGATATATATTGATATTAGTATATGGTTATATTCTGATATCTCTCCATAGCTGTGATTCTCTAGATGCTTTCAGTTACGTTCTTCCTTGGTTTATCTTGTTGACATGACAGAAGCCTGAAAAGTGTAATTGCTCACCATGACAAGTGGGTTGCAAACACCCAGTTAATGTTCATAAAGCTCAGGTAAATCTAAATAGGAAAGTACAGTACAGAGATGTAGTGTAGTGCTGATTTCTGCCTAGGCTGCAAGACCTTGTAAACTATGAAATAATTTACCTTGTTTTCCAGGGCTCCGTGCTCTGCAGTGTACTAGCCACATTGTAAGTGGCTAGTACACTGGTAAGTGCTATGCCTTCTCTGAAGACTATTAAGAAAAGGTCAAGAACAGATAGGATATGTAGGAGGGGAATTAACTGCAACAACAAAAGAGCAGCACAAACAGGAAACTAACAATAACCCTGAGTGTACATACTGTGGTTTTATTTCAGTGGATATAAATGGCTTTACTAGAGTGCTTGGAACCATTACAGTCTCATTACGTATTATGTCATGGAGACACATAGGTCATGCTGCAAGTAAGTAACAGTTTTGGGAATAATTTTCCTCAGTCCTTAGACTTATTAGAGGTCACAAGGCCTTTTAGGTGAGAGGAAATGTCTGACATGTTTTTTTCTTTCATTTTCTTTTTGCAGTATGTCAGAATATCTGGAGCAGATGTACACCATACACACACAGCAATACACAAGAACACATATTCCTAAGACATAATTTTATTTAATTATTTGTAGAAGTCTCTATTCTAATCTAAATAATCCATTCTAGATATAGCTGAGATTATTTCATCCCATCTCCCCCTCTGCTGTGGAAATAAATCTGGTAAACACTAGCCAGATCCAGAAGCTCTCCTATGGTTGGATCAGTATGGAGTTATATTGCTGGGAACTTCCAAGTAGTTCACTGCATTTCAGATGGTGATTCTTCTACGATTTTGGAGATATTGCATATTAATGCACTGGGCCATCTTTAGTTTCTCTCAATAAATGTCTTAGGACATGAAAATTCACTTACTAACTTCCCTCGTCTTTCTTCTTCTATCACAATAGATTTGTGCCAAAGGAAAAAAAATGAATTTTTAGTAATTTTTGTCTTTTGAACTGAACATATGAAAGGAGAAGCAGACTTTTTTTTAGAGCAGGTACTGTCACACAGACAGATGCTGGTAACCACTGCAGAATCTCAGAACATTACCTGCAATCACAGAGGGAAAAGTGTGTGTGTGCAAAATGTGGCTCCTCTCTGCTACTCTAAAAACACATCAGGAATTTGCACAACTTTCCGGGTAAAACAGCATTACGAGGCTATCAGCAAGGTCGAAAGATCCACTCATCTACATCACTTAGCTATTACTGCACCTGTGGGCCATACATCCATTAGGACCTTGCTTGCATTTTCCTACAGAATTTTAGTATGACCCATTATAAACCACCTCTCAGCATGGACTGGCCTGAAGTAGACTGGCACCTAGCGCTCTGTGTAGCTTCCAGCTCTCCCCTCCTGCCTTCCTGGGATGACATGAGATGGAAAGGATGACATGGGATACTTATGAGTGCCTTTCCAGAGGGCTGGAAGGACACCTTTTGAAAAGCCAAATGCAATCGGATTGCAAGAAATGTGCTATTATTAGCAAAGATAATTAAAAGCATATTTTTACCATCTGTTTTTCTCCTACCTGTTTCAGACTTTTTTCTTGAAATCTTTTGCAAGCATTTGTCATGTTTTGTTCCAGCAGTGAGAAAAACAACAGTGCCTCACTTGTCTTATTAGGAAAACGTGTGACTTAGCACCTCCTGGACAGAGCATTGCCTTTAACTGTGCAAAAACATTAAAATACATCATTTTACAGCCAAACACTCCCATTGGTGCTGTAGAACAAGAGGTAGACAGAGCCAAACTCATTACTTAATCACAGACATTTATTGTTAGAACAGAGAAGTCAAAATACAGTAATCATTAACCCAAATGATTTTTAGAACACACAGTTTACAGGGGTTTTCTTCAAGTGAATAGTTATCAAGAGTGATCTGTTTTTCACTGCAGGAAGTAAACATGGTAGCAGCCCTTAAATACTTCTCCTCGATCCACGAAGCCTTGCTGAAGTGAGTAGGTGGGAGGCTGGACATAAAACATCGGAATAGGTCACCTTGAGTGCTTACTTCAACTTCCATAAACCTTGCTGTGATAGTTGACACAGCCTCTCTCACACACAAATATGGAAATGCACGTTCCCCTTTGGGAAATATTAGCATTTGATGGGGGTGGTGGTATATTTAAGGTATGAAATCTTGTATTTTCCCTAGAAAATAGTTTTTGAAACCACATCTTTGAGCTTTCAGAAAAGACCTTATTCTGATTTGGGGGAGAATTTACACTGGGTCCAAATAAACAAAATAATGCTGAAACATCATTCAGTGACTCTTTAGTTTTGCCTTTAATACTGCTACAAAATAAGCACATGTAAGTTGACTTACGGGTTAACTGCGGGGATAGGAGATCCGTGCAAGGCCACACAGTGAGTTTATGCCAAGTAACAACAAATCCAAAGAGTACTGATCTTCTGCATCCTGCCTTTATCCAGCATGCAACCTTTCCTTTAAATTTGCTTATCTCCAAGCTGTATCTTTTTGCAATATAAACAGCACAGAAATAACATTTTATTTCAATTAAGAGACTTAGGAAAGCAAACATTAACCAGTGTTGTGTAGTATGGTTCTCACTCTCTCCAGAAAACAAGAACTCCTGGTTCCCATAATGGTCTGGGAAAATGGGTTACTGAGTCAGAAAATAAATGCGTGGGCATCCCCAGTGGCCCTAGTAATGTTGTTCACTACTACACTGAGCAAATTTCCTAAGGAAAAAATATTTTGTTCTGTCTGGGAATTGGTTTCCAGCTTGTAGTCAGTGACAGGTTCTTTTACTGCAAATTCTCAGGCCTCCCATCAGCATTACATGAGTCTTTGAAGAAAAGAGATTTAATAAATGTGTTAAGGAGCTTTAGCCTACATTAAAATTTGTATTCCCTCAAAAAATATTTTTCTGCAAATTGATAAACTTCTATTAATGACAGAAAAATATTTAAGGATTTATTTCTTCATTGTGCTAAGTACTGTCACATAACTAGAAAAGTACTTGAACATGTAAGTAGGTTAACAATTCGTCTTGCTGACAATGGCTAAACTATTCATACTGCTAAGTTTGTTAAATCAGACTATGTGACATTAGTTTAGACTTAGCAATCAGTAAAGTTATAAGAGATGTAAATATGTGGAACTGAAAACAAAATCTTATTTTTCTTACTCTTTTTCTGTTAGTGGACATTAGCACACTTTTTATTCTTTTTCTATTGAAATTGAGCTGCTGTGCAGCAAAGAATACAAAATTCAAGGGAACAGCAAGACAATGAGAAAACAGCATGACTTAAGAACATGGACAGGGTTGGTGTTTGGGCTGGATAAAAGATGTTGTTTTACCATCCTGCTGCAAGCACTGTGAGCGCACTGAGGGCCATGTAGGCAGCTCTGTTCCCCCAAACTCTTGCAGGGGGATCTCTGCCATTCAGTGTCTCACAGACTCTGTGCCAGAAAACAGCATCGTGATTTGATTCTTCCTCACCATGCTTTCTTGCCTTAGATTCCATGCAAATGATACAAGGCAAATGATATCCCTCAGAAGCTGCAAAAATTCAGTATACATATATATAGATATTTCCAGAAAAAGTATTTGATATCTTTGTTTTAAAGACTTCAACATGCAATAAATTCATTATCTGCTGCTGTAAACTGTTCCATATGCCTAATTGCCCCTCAGAGACCTGCAGGAATTTTCCTTTTATTCCAAAGCTGAATTTGTCCAATTCATATTTTTTTTGCCACAAAATTTTGTTATGGCTGTTAGCACAAGTGAAAATGCCCTGACTGACAAATCTCTTCCATATAAAAGTACACACCCAGACACAACAGCCCAGTCACCTTTTTGCCTTTGCTTTGATAAGCTGAACATAGAGATTTTTTTTAAGTCTTGTTTGCAGCATAATTTCATCTACAAACACATTTATGAACTTTGTCTTTAACAAGGACATTAAGCTTGACCCTGTATTAATCTGGACGTTGATTTTTTTTTTTATTTTTTTTTGGATGAAGAATCCAGTACATAGTTTCAGAAATATTTATTTGAGCTTCAAGGACTTTACAAATCAAACTTTTTGTCTCTAAAAGTTTTTTTATTTAAAATCATTTCTTTTATGACAACATTTTGGACCATCACTCCACACTTTTCAGAACTGAGGTTTTACCCCTAAGCCTTGTTCATTATTAGAAATTTATTATTATCACTGTCCATTTTATATGGAGAAACTTTGATCCATTTTTCTTTGTTTCTCCTCCCAGTTCTTCAACTGTTTAATTAGAAAACTGCCATAACCTCACATCTCAGAAAACCCATGTGATAAGAAGAGAAACTAAAAAAATAGATGGGTTACTAATATGCAGAGTCCTGTGGACTGGTCTTGAGAGGGTCTCTTCCAAACATAACTTTCCACTCTGGACAAGATATAGTAATTGCAGATCTATTAGGTCTTTCTGTGGTCATAGTATTAAGGAAATAAATTGAAATTACCATATTTTTAGTGGTCTTAATCCAGGTCCAGGGATGTCCTTGACTTGCCAGGTGTTTCTAGCTCCTTATGAAAGGCAATGGGACAAAACTTCTGAGCGGTTTCTAAGCACAGGGGCTAAGAGGAACAGAGCTGCTGAATGCTACCAGAAATGAGATGTTTCTGCACATACCAGAAAAGAAGAGCTTCAGGTATCTGGGAAACTTTAAAAATGAGAGCTGAAGACATTATGAAGCATAGGTGCCTCCAGGTTTATCCAGTAATCAGAGAACAGGTTTTTGAATGAAAATCTTGAATATACAGACCTTCATTCTGCCTTTATCCCATCTTAGATATACTAATCTTTCCTCTATGTAAGTATCTAAGAAAATGGATCTGGTTATAGGGTAGTGTCATATAGATATTGAGGCACTGAGAGGTTTCTGTAGCTGTATCAAATGCATGGTAGCTATGCAAATTCATGGGCTCTGTGTAATTGTATCTTCTCATGCAGTGTTTCCTGCACCTCTGTCATTTCACTACTTAATAATCCACAGCTCAATTATACCAGCGTATCTGAGGACTACAGTGGATATATGCCACCTTAAGGAGCACAACTTCTGGGCTAGGGAAAGTGGTTTAAGCTCATAAATCCTCAACTCAGGGCAAGATGTATCCCATTGGAGATTTTCTCCACTAAAAACACACTTCAGTATACTCAGCAGGCTGGCAAAACTTTCTCTCAGGATTTGGTGTTCATAAGCTTGACTGATCTCTAGCCATTTCTTGCTTTGGTTCCACTCTTGTCAAATGAAGGAGTTATTCACAGTCACAGCATCTGTTTTCTTCAGCACACAAGGGTTTTGAAGCCATTTTAAACCCTTTAATTTTTAGACTTTAATAAAGAAAAAGGTTTATTTTTCCAATGAAAATAAAAGTGCTCAAAAGTTGAAACAGGGCCCTTTTAACCTCCTTTAACTTTCAGATTTAAAAAATCCTGTTATTTTTACAACAAATAGTTTATTAGTAAAAGCTCAGCTTAATATTATCGGTGACCAGAATCACTAGAGCAAAGCAGACTAACTTCTTCCTTGTACTTAAATCTAGATCTCTCTCCTTGAAAAAAAAATTAAAATCAACATCTTATAAAATCGAGGTCAATATCTCCCTGTTGATATTTTTCACATATCTTAAGAAATGTTAGGTCTACAGTCTTTTGCAGAATAAACAGAATGTGAACTTTGGGCAAAATGACTGGTCAAGACGTTATATATGGTCCTAGATCCCACTATACTAATGAAAGAAACATCATTTTTTATCACTGTTCCTTGATTTCCACAACCTGAGGCTTGCTTAAACTGAGGCCTTATCCTCAGATTAACTGTTTTAAAAGTCACCAAATCTTCTGCATTTTACTGGCTAAGTAATTTCACTCTGTTTTCCTGTGTGAAAGTAAAACGAGTGAAAAAATAACCCAGGGCAGAACATATCCTTTCTTGAATTGATTGGCCAGGATTGTGTATGTGTGTATGTAAGAGCATTACCCATGGGAACTATACCACTGGAAGTGTCAGGGAGCATTTATGGTGCAATGCAGAAATATATCAAAATGAGCTTTACAAAAAAACCCTTTTACAGACATAATGCATTTATGATTAGTCTCCAAGCCAAATCTCCAAGCTAAGGTCCTTTTAAATGTGTTGTTTTATTCTTTAGTCTTAGACTTCACCTAGAGGTTGTATTAACCACTGGGGAAGTTGTGTAGTGCTCTACTCTGCCTCTCTCCCCAGATTCCACACTCTGGGTCTTTGCTGGTACAGTGTTGCTGGCTCAGTGTCTGCCCTCCACAGTGTGACAACTCATGAAATTTCATGCTTTCCTTCGGCCAAACTTGCAAAGTAAGTTGTGTATTGTGGATTATTGGTCTTGCAAAACTTATTTCCTGGAGGTGAGTCTGCTCATGGGTATTTACTTGTCCTGACTGTCCAAGAACTACTGCTTTTTTTTTGTGAAGAATTCCTTTTTCATGATTCTGCACAAACTGCTCCCATAAAAGGTAGGTAGACATTTGCTTTAAATGGTGCTTTGAGGCCAGAAAAAATGGAGGCAAACTTTCTGCATCAGGAGCAATGAATGGATGGGGGTGAAAAAGGCCTTTCATGGACTACCACTGCAGGTGAGCAATACCTGCACGCACTATACTGAACCACAAGGTGAACCTACAGGCCTAATGTGCTCTAATAATGGAGGAAAGATGCAAAAGTGTCAACATGAAATATTGCTATGACTTTGTAAATATTTTTCTATTCCATTTTTGTGAAATATTAATGGCACTACATGAAGATCTTACCTCATTGTCTTGATAGCAGAGCAGATGTGAGCACATGGATGTAACAAATGGCGTATATTTGGAGGTAGGCAATGCCACAGCCTGTGACGATTAACTTGGAGTTGGCAAGCCTCACATTGTGGAGATCATAGCTATTTGGAGGCAATGAATACTGTTCTGTCTTCTATGGAAAAAAAAGAAGATTTACACTGGACTCCTTTAGAAGGTGGCAGGTGTGATGAGTAAGGTGAATTCTCATTCAGCCATGTGTAATTACCATTCAGCTCTTTCATCCCAAACACTACACAAGGCTTTTGGATTCTTTTGAAGAATTCATGGACTGCTAATTCAAGACATTGCCATAATTCATTCTGGAAATTTGCATACAGAATTCTGGAAATGAGCCCTTGCCAAACGCAGACATTGCGTTGTACACTGATAACCAATTCAACCATTACGGGCATGTCCATTCCAAATTCTACTTAGCAATCTGTTGTATTTTCTTTATCCTCATAGCCACCAGAAAAGCCAGAAGCAGCTTAATAATTTAAAGATGGTGTAGTTGACAGGTGCATTGGGCTTACAGTGTCTTAAATAAATCACAACAAATCTTCATCTGTATTTGAGGTGAGAAGTCAATATACTGTTACGTTGTTACTGTTACTGAATGAGAGAGAAACACACTTTTGCACAAACAACATAAGCACCATTAATTGCTCTGTATTATTGTCACAAAGCTGTAAAGAATATTGTATGCATTTGGATATTTGACCAGTAGAAACAAAGTTAATAAGAGCACAACAACTGGAGCACAAAGACAGTTGCTTATATTTTTATATAGTATTTATGCATGCACCTATTACTGTTTTCTCCTTGACTTTATTAAAAAAATCTTGATGTTAGAAAAGGAGTTAGCTGATGAGCTAAAGTAAAAAGTTTAGAGATTTTCTTACCAACCTTAGCAGTTATAACTATCCATAGTGTTAGTGTTCTTTTTTCTGAGAATTAGGATGATGCTGATGCTACAACAGTCCCTGTATCTCCATACAGGAGATATACCATACACCATATCTCACACCATACACCATATCTCACACAAAAATATGGGAGTCGTTCCATGGGACTCCATCTTCCAGTTCAAGATCTATAACTTAACTCACAGATGGACCTCTTTGTATCTCTGTCCTCACCTATAGCAATGTCTTCCTTGTTCCTCAGCCTAGGTGCTAATGAACCAGATGCTGTCTCACTTACTCCATACAGATAGGATTGGGGCAGAATAAACTGAGGTCTTTGTTTTGATACAATTTCTTCATGATTAATGCAGTTATATGAGCAGATAGATTATTTTTATCTTAATGAACAACATTTCCTTTGTTTTTTCATTCTGGCACTAAAACTTCTGCCTGCTTGCAATTTTTTTTTTCCTGTAGAATTACTTGAAGAAAGAAACGTTCAGTGGAATGTGTAAGAATATTTTGTAGAGGCAGGATGAACTGGAGATTTGTTATCTATCTTCAGGGTAAAAATCAGACTGCTGCAATTTAAAATGATATTGCAGTTCTGCACATTCCAGAGCAAGAACAAAGATCATTGGCTCCAAGCAGTGGGAGACAGATCCCCTCTTGGTATCATGGCATTGTGTCATTTTTCAATCAGACAATATTGGGTGCCATAGAGACAGCAGAAATAAGTTAACCCCTGAAAGGTATCTTGGAATTTCTGCTGCTGGATGCTAGGTTCTGCCACAGCTTATGTGTTCTTTCATACTTGTCTGCCGCTTTGAACATTAAGAAAACAAGAATAGAGCCTTAAAAAGAGATAAATAGAATGGCATTGTATCCACATCAATACTTACAGTTGATGGAAGGATCCTCTGTAAATATTTTGCAGTACTCCTTGTAATAACAGCATCAGTTGCAGAATTGCAGAATGCCCTGATTGATTATCCCTTTTTCTTAACTACTCAGTTCAAGATTAACACTTGCTAGCACATAAGTTCTGGCTTAAAGGGTGCTCATGCTCACTTAAATCAAAGATGCATTAATTTATCAGAAAAACAACAACTGGTGAGAAGGAAATTCTGTCCCCAGCTTCACCCTTGCTTCTCTCATACATACGCATATATGTAATAATGTATATTCCCCTTCCGAAGCTCAAGTTGTGATCTTGTTTCCCTTTGGTTCAGAACTACCCCAAGTGTCTGAGATGCTTGCAGGACCAAATAAATGTATTCTGAAACAGACAAACGTGGGGGCACTATCCGGATAAAATACTGAAAACATGTGATGTGTGTAAAGACCAAGAGTGTATAACATGACACATAATACAAAGTACTCTAATTCTGGGAGATAAACTGTTAACTTGAAACATATCTTACAGCAATGGCTTCAGCTGTAATTGCACAGGGATTGACTTAATGAAGTAGTCTATCTCATCAAAGGAAGCTGCCAAATAAATCCCAGGGTGTTAGCAACACATCAATGTCACATACCCCCAAGAAAAGCTACTGCATGAAAAATAAATGGGAAAGTGCTTAGGTTCGAATTATCCTGCAGCAGGGGATAAAATGTTTAGGGAGCAGTACGCTGAGCTCTGTAACAGCAGCTAACCACACTTCACATGGAATATATTACTTTATAGATTGTCAAATGTTTTAGATAAATCTTACAGATGAAGGACTTTTTTGAGAAGGGCTTTTGTACTTTCAGTATTTACAATGCTTTTTGATATACTTGTAGGTAAACATTTGATAGGTTAATAATGCAAAGTAAGAACAGGAAAACAAAAAGACACTTCAAGTGATCATCCTTGGTGAAAGGTATAGTTTCAGCTCTAGGGAAGAAGAAGGATGTCACAGTAACAAACTAAAAGAAAAAGAAGTCAGTTAATTGCTTAGAAAATATATTTTAATTTGCTAGGCCAAGTTTTGAGTCTTCCATTGCAACACAGATCTAGTGAGGATGTAGAACAATTTTTAGTTTGACATAATGAATAATAATCTTCATGTAGGGAATCCAGACTGGAGAATCCAGATGCGAAAAAAGAACATTTTGGAGCAAACAAGAAAATTATGTGGAAATAAATGCCTGGATGGTATAAAATAGTCTGAAAACATGCCCTCTCGTATCTAGAGCTGCCTCATCGCTATGCAGTCATAGTTTGCCTGCTAAAGAGAGATTGTAGTCGCTGATATTCAGTAGATACTATTTGATAAATTCATGGACAGGAAGGGGTCACACTCATAAAAGATGGTATTGTGGGTTCTGATCTTGATTATCGCTTTCATTTTTCCATCAACAAATCGGAAGGGAACAACTCCTTTGTCCGAGGAGATTTTTGCATCAGTCATGTGGTTGAATTTATATTCATGGTTATTCATGGTGCAAATGTATTAATAGATTGTAAAATGAGAGGAAATGCATCATTAGGATATCTGACTGCAGGAGGAGCTCCTGGTTCCAGCCTCTGGTCACAGATTAGTTTCTGTACCTTACATTCAGCCTAGGCCTTGGAGCAGCTGCAAGAGCAGCAAAAGCCCTTCTCAGGAAGGTTTAGGAAAATCCTTTGGAGGCTCTTGTTCAAAGACACTGCATAAAAGTGCTGTATGCCTGCACTTGAGCATCCAGAGCAGTTTGGAACTGTGAGCAGCACTGACAAGCCAGGCTTGGGCCTAAGTCAAGATAACAGGTGATCTTGTGTCGGGAGGATGCCAGGCTGGCATTAGCTGTCAATATATTAGACATCTCAGGCTTGTTCTCTGCCGCCATTGCTGGCTACTGTCAAGCTTTTGTTCAACTTTGTCTTACCTGAGGGGAGCTGGGATACCAAGAAAGCATTCTGTGAAAAGGTTGATTTCTATTCCAGGAAATATATGTTGTTTGTAGCATCCAAATAGACTGAAAGAAAAAGAAAATTGACTTTCGTTTTATTCACAGGCCAAATCTCATCTTTCCTTTTGTCAAGTGAAGCAGATGACAACTGAAGAAGCTGAAAAGGTGAAGATAACTTTCTATTCTTGATAATTATAAGTGCCTTTTAACTCAAACCTGTGAGCAACTGATGTCTGTTTAGTAAGTATAGTTTGGAAATAAACAAGACTTCAAAATTTCTCCTGATGAAATATTGCTTAAGTGATTTGCACTTCAGCCTCTTATGTAGGTTCATTCATTCTACTTCTTTTGCAAGCAACCTATTGTGAGTGGTCACTAGCAAAAATATCACAGATTGAGTGATTTTTCTACACATTTTTTATTCTAACAATTACTAATTGCATTAGTAATAACTAATTTCTTTGTAGAACATTGAAACTTCTTCCTCTGCAATGTTTTATGTCTGCTTTTTAAGATAATCTGATTTTTAATTGCATCCAATTATGTAGAGAGAATTTAAGAACACATTATCTTGTATAATACCTCTTAGATGAACTAAAACATTTCAGGGAAATTAATTTTATTCTATCTTTGTAGCCCTTCACTCAAAAAACATGAATGACTGGCTAACATTTCTTTGGATATATTTTACCAGTTCGGAAGAATTCTCATCTGCCATAGTTCCAAAGAGAGAAAAAAAGTGCATCCGAATAATTTCCACTGTGTTCTATCAAAGCAAGGCAGTATTTATAAATACACTAACTTCAGGAGTCTTGCAAATTACAGATTAGATTTCCAGTGAGACATTAGCTTTTCTGTTCGTGTTTTAATCAAATGATTTTAGTAAATACAAAAAATGTCCAGACAGCAGATGCAAAAGCAGGTAAGATCTACATTTTTGCATGCATGTAAGTAAAATAACTTGGTTAATTACATATGCAGGCTTCTGTGTTAAGGGGGGAAAAGAAAAGATGTCATTGATGAGAATGCTCCACTCACACCATAGTACATCTGCACAAATGTGCAATGTGTGTATGTATCTTTCTTCATCATGAGTAAAGCTGCCTTTGGTCAAAGCAGGTCCTATGTAGAGGCTCTTCCTTCCAGAAACCCTGACTGGGTCCCTGTGCACAGCTGTCAAAAGCTGCCACACCTCTCATGCACTTGTGCAGTGCATTTCCTGTAAAAGACAGCGAAGGGTTGAGTTTATGCACACATTTGCCAGAAAGATGAGAAGAAAGGACCAGCAGAGAAGAATTGTGATAGACAGATCATAACACCATGTTCCGCACTCCACACTGCACATCTTGGTAGAGGAACTGAGAATGAAGGCATAAAGTTGAGCCTGGGAAAAATGGTAGAGGATTATGTTATTTTGATTTTTCCTTTATTTCACATCAGTCAAATCTATTTTATTTGGAAATAAATTAAATTAATTTTTCCCTAAGTCTGTTCTGCTTGTGGTTATTGGTATTGTGATCTCCTTATTTGTACCAACCCACTAGTTTATTTTCTTCCTCTATTCTGTTAAAGAGGGGGAGTGAGAGAGCATCTGGGTGGGCATCAGGCAGCTGCCCAAGCTCAACAGTCTAACAGTTCAGTGTCCTGAGACCACGTTCCATGAGCAGAATCTCTTTTCCAGGGACACTATGAATTTTACCTTCTCCTGGCCCTTTCCGGATAGTGCTGTGGTTCATTTCATAGGTAGTGCTGTGGTTTCAGTTAAGCACCTGAATTGCTCTATTCAACATCTTTAAACGCGAACTAAATTCAAGCCTGTATTTTAAGAAAACTGGTTTTCATTGTTTCCTTCTGAAGCAAAGATCCATTAATGCTTAAAAGGTTTACAGCTGCTGTACCTCCTTCTCCATTAATCAAGTGTGTAAATGTTACCAGTTATGTTTGAAAAGCAGAAACAGCTTGTTGGCTGAAGCAGCAACAAGCACACACTTCTGGCTTTAGTTATTAGAGATGGTTTATGAAATTCTATACCAAAGAGTCATTTTATCACAGTCAGACTGAAAGAGAGTCATCCTTTTTCAGTGCCTAAAAGCAGGATATACTCTGCCCCTCTTTTGGTCTGTCTGATATAATGGAATTACATTGCAGGCTTGACTGCCACTGAACAACTCCTTATCCCTCAGCAAAAGGAAGTTATATGATACAATTATGTATTTTAAGACAGCTCTGCTTATAGAACATAATTTTATCTGAATATCTATATTACAATCGACAGTTTTTGCATAAAGCATCATTGCTGTTTTTCACCACTCATCTAATCCTGATGTTAACTGGACATTTAAAAGCACAATATTTAATATTCAGCAATATTCAACACTCAGCCACAGTGAGAGATGAATTATTGAAGGCAGTAATTATGTTGGTTAGTCAGAAAATATCACTTCCTATTCTGTCTTGCTACGAGCCTCCTTTCTCACCTTAGGCAAGATATCCAATACCATCATGTTTCCCTTTCCACATACAATACTTGAATAATGATCTTGACATGGGATATTTATTTTGGAGGCTTTGTTAAATTTAAAAAGCACTTTGATATTCTTAGATAAAGAGTACCAAGTGAATATAACTGCAGTTTTCTGTGTAGTATGAATAACTCGTCTGATATCCACTACAAAAGATGCAGAATTTCATAAGAATGAAATTAGAAGTTCCATGAATTTTATTAAACAGATCTCTGCTCTTTATTTCAGAAATCACAATTCACTCTTCCCAAGTAGTTTTACTAGCCACGCTCACTATATATCTCTGCTGAAGAGGCATCACTAGTACAGTCCTCCTTGCAATTCTCACTTTATGAGGTACTCTTCATACACTATTATTTTACAATGACTATATCACTTGGTTCTTCAGCTACTTCAGGTCTTTACACTTACGACTTTCTGTGACAAAACCTCTTCTCTCCCTTTTCCCCCAAGGATAAAAGAGGATAGAAAACTGAGGAGTGGTGTCTTCCATAGTACATGTATACATGGGAAATGAGTTAGAATTAATCCTGCAGATGTTCCTATACACTGGTTGAAAATGGATATCATGACATGAGCTGTCTAATGAAAATAATTATTCAACTCTTGTGGGGTCTGGACCCCAAACCTTGGGTTTGTAGTTTATCCACTATAACAAAGAACAGCTGACGTTCTGTTGCACTTAATGGTACTTTTTTTTTTTTTTTAATCTTATTGGTAAGGGTCTTATAAATGCACTAGGCAGCAAATACCTTGGATCACAGAGCAGCTTTGCTCCAGCTGCAGTGTTGTCTGGGGAAAGATTGATGGTGCAGCTGCAGCTGCCTCTCCTCACTGACAGGCTCCGTAGCCCCAGCCCTGGGGAGACAAGCAGCGCAACTTGGATATAAAACCCAGTATCTGGGGCTCGTGCCACAGAGCTACTTAATACTGTGTCTGAAAATGAAGTTCCATACAGAGTATTTTATCAGTGAGAAGCAAGCCTGCTGTGCCCCAGCATGCAGGAAGGCTGCACATGCGTTCAAGAAACGTTTAGATATAGTGTTGAGAGACATGGTTTAGTGGGGTTATTGGTGGTAGGTGGATGGTTGGACTGGATGATCTTGTAGGTCTTTTCCAACCTAGCTAATTCTATGATTCCATGATTCTATGATTTCAGCACACACAGGACTTGCTCTTCCATAAAAAAGACCTCTGGAGTTCCCAGTAGCAAAGAGGCTGTGCCCTTAATAGGGAATATATTAGATCTGTCCCTTTTGCACAGGCTAGTGAATCTGCTATCGGTTACCTCTATCTGCAATAAGTATATGACATCTATATCTATAGTAATCTGATAATAATTGGCACATAACTTTAGGAAATATGGACTTCACTTTCTAGAGGGACACAACGTTAATCTTCCAGAATAATTCTCAGTACCATTCCATGGTTTGCTCACAGTACCATTTGTCTTCTTATAAACCACATTTAAAAAGAAAAAGAAACCCAAGACACTACTATGGCACTTCAGCAGAGTGCTGATGAGGTTTAACTTTTAATTATTGGTTTGCAATTGCAGTAATAAAACAAAATGGAGCAGGGCAATTCTGTACTGGCACAGACACATTAGCCTGCCAGCATAAAGAGGGTAACCTGAAACTTCAGATTTGAATCCTACAAAAACTGCACTCCCATGTCTTCCCAGCCAGCTATGCAAATCAGAAATCATCATGCACACATGGATGATTAAATGCTTACATCATGACATGCGTACAAGTGCCTGCTTTACAACCATACTCCAAATATCTGCATTAATATTTTAGGTGCAGTCTATCAGCCTTCTCCCTTGACTTTTGAATCTGAGAGCTGAATTAAAATTATGCAGTTTAAAAAAAAATTTCAGTTTTCTAAAGTTATTGTTCTTCAAAGAGTCATATTCACAGCACACTGCACTAAATTCTGTAAAAACTGATTCCAGAAGAAAAATAGTTATTCCCTAAATCACCTGCAATCTACCTGCTACATAAAAAATTGGGTGGGGGGTATGCCTATGAGTGAGTTATCAGAAAAAAATGAGATGACACAAACACTGGAGTTTTACTGCTTTGAGTACCAAAATGTTTTGGGCCAAACATCCTTGATGTGGTGGTGACCTAGGACAGTATAAAACTAGTCTACAAAGCAAAAGGATTTCTTACAAGATTCTATCAAAGAAAATAAAGAATTTTTGATGGATAAAAGAGGAAAGGAAAAGCTTTCTGAAAATATTTTAAAATCTTTTGAAAGACCTTCTTAGTAAATGAATGACAGTACTGCTCCTCCAGGTGTGGAACTCTGTAATTTCCATAATTCAGATTTATCGAATGGTATGTATAGTACCCTCATGGTTTTCCATGACTAGTTATGGCAGAAGTGTCCTGGGGAAAATTTTTTACCGTATTTTAATGCAGGTGGGGAGAGAATTTCAAGGGCACAAAAGAAGGCCGTGTCCTCAATTCTAAGTTATTCTGATAATGATTAAGTCACATAACAGCCAGTAATGCTTTAGTGAAACTCTGCTATATTTTTAAAATGCATTTTGTTGTTTTCTGTCCCCTCATTTCCAGGACATGAACTATCAGCTGCACGTGCGTTTGTGAGTCTGTTAAGGGCACTTAACAGACTCACTCTCAACATAGCATAGCTATGCAAAAGTAAGCTTGCCAAGGAAAAGAGACAAATACAAAACTGAGCTGGGATTATAAATAATCTGAATCCACCAGGGAGACATGTGCTGTTCACACTTGCTAAGTAAAAGCTGAATGACTTCAAGATCCTGCCTAACTTTTACTCTGAAATATTAGAAAGAAAGTAGTCCTTTCTTGGAGGAGTGGGGATGAGAGGTGCGAGAGGAAGATGGATTTCTTCTCTAAATTCTGTGCTCACAGTTACATGACTACTAATTTCTATCTCACTGTAGGATACCATCCAATACTCTTTGGGTCATATTTCTTCTCTCATACCCAAAAATGTGCTCTGCAGCTGAACCTGAAGGACACATCTTGACAGAGGTATGAGTCAGAGTATGAACAAGCTGACAAAATTTATATGCACCATACTGATGTCCTACTTCTCCTATACACATGTGAGGTCTCTGCCTATTCTTCAGAAAGAATTTTCTCCAAAGTTTCCATATTCATATAGGTTAAATATAGATCTAAGATTGAAATGTGATAGAGACATAGTAATCACCACAATGGACCATGGTGTACCTGACATAGCATCCCATCTCTTACATGCACCATAGAGAAGCATTAGAGAAATGCTACTGAAAAAGAGAAATAAATAATTTTTCTACCTATGATTATGTTGTTATTCCATTATGTTCTGTTGAAGGCTGTTAATATATTCTTTGATTTCTAGCAAAAGCAGAAGTGAATATCTCTGTGAGTTGCTGGGTTTCTGTGCCCATTTTCCACTTATAATTTTTGCTGAGTTTCACTGTGTTTAACTAGGATTCTTTCAACTGATGCCAAAAAATGGATTTGCAAATCTGGTGTCAGTTGGATAACACATTAGAAAGTTATTGCCTAGCAGGCACACAGAGAAATGTAATTTAATTGCATGATATATCTAAGGTCTAGGTAGTCACTAGATTGATCTCCCACTTTGCGTTTTTGTCTCTGTATTTCAGCTCAAACTCTGAGTCTTGTGGTCACTTTCTCCAGAAAAGCCTGAATTAAAAACTAGTGTTGTCACATCTGAAAATAACTTCAATCCACACTTCTAGTACTACATACAGCATGTTAACCTCTGGCTCTAGTAGCTGGAAGACCTCAGCTTCGTAAGGCCTCAGCTGAAATACAGAAAAAGATACAAGAGTTCAGTAAGTAAAATATTCCAGTTTTAAAGTCTGGTCATTTTTCATCTGCCAGGACAGGCAGCTCACAGGGGATGTGATGCCTTGCTAGAGGATGGGACTGCTGCAACTGCATCCCTGTATCGTGTGAGAGCAGTTGAGAAGACAGAGGAGGTGAAAAAAGAATACTGACAACTCCAGAAAGGCACCAGGGTGAGGTTTTCTGAGTTTGGGCCTAAAAATATGTTACGAAAACAGATTACTGTGCCAAGAAAGATGGTTCTTAATGCTGTAGTCATTCTCAGACAGATTCCAGATACCCTGGGGCGGAAGACAACAGCTGAACTTCTGGTGTGGCAAACATAGTTGTGAAAGGCAGGGGGAAGCTCTCTGTGTGTTGAGTGATGGAAGCGTCTCAGCAGAGCTGTTGGTGAAGGGGTAACAAATGAAAAAGCATGCCAACTGATACCACAGCATTAAACTTTCATTGAAACAAATCTCGTTCTTTTGAACCATGACCAAAACAGGTCAGAAGGCTTCTGAGGAACCAGGACACTGACACAATACTATAATCTCTCGTTATCATGAATGGTAGTGTTCACACAGCATACTATTCACTCAAACTACTAAATTGCTTTCATAAGTCAGTGAAGATTCAGAACATATTGATGTGATGTAATTATACACTCTGTTTCTGTTACAAAACAGTAACAAACAATTTTGCACCATAATCTCGTTATTTCTCAAGTAGCCCTGAAAAATCAAGAAACACATAACTCAAACAAGTCAACTGGCATGCAGGATCAAAAAGATGCATTTACTGTTCTGCCTTAATGTATTAAAGAGCAGGGTGGAGGTATCAGCACGTCCATCACATATTAATGGCTTATTGGTAATGTCTCTGTCTGTCAATGTGCATCCAGATCAAGCAGTATAGCAAGCATTTTATATTCCTGTGTACAATTTTGTATTACTGTGAGGGAAGACTCAAAATGTATGAGACCATAATATAGCACTGAATCACTTAAAGCATAATCATAGCTGCATATAATTATTGTCCCAAGTACGAAGCAGTTACTGACAGCCTGTAACACTTTATTTAATAGAAGTAGTCAAGCCTGCAGATGACATTACTTTTCCAAAACACCAGTGATTAGGATTGGTCTCATAAAAGCAGTTTGATTTCAATTGCACTTTCCTATAAACCTACTGCTACAGACCAGGTGCTAGTCTAGCTGAAACAAATACATATAGAGGTTTAATCCAGCACATAAAAATGCCAAGTGATGTTTCAGTTCAGTACTAAAGCACACAAAAAAACCCCTGCTGAATCCAGCATCCACTCAGATGCTCAAAGTCAAGAAATTTTAAATCACTGTTTAGAACTAGGCTTCTGTTATATGTGACATGTAGTCAGGAATTTGTGGCTAAAGAGAATTTTTTTTTTTAAAAAAAGAAAAAAGTGCTGCATGGATTTGTAAGGATGAGCCAAATGATCTGTGAAACTGTGGAAAAAAAACAGCCCCAGATTAGTTTAATGGGCTTGGTTGCCTAGTCATGCAACAGAAACAGCATAGCCGAAGGAATGCTAATGTCTCTGACCTAACTATTTTCATCGTTGCAACATCAGCAAGGTGCTACTGAAATAATCCCAAAGGTATTTTCAAAGGAGTGGGGCGATGCTGTTTCAAAATCTTAACGATGTCCCTGCCTTTAGCCATACCTCTGGAGAAACTTCAGTGCTGACTTCTGTAGCCACACCTCTGTGTCAAATACCAGAGTACTTATACTTTTGTATAATAATAATAATTAAAATACAGAAATGGCTTTTCAATACTAAGACTTGCATTATAAGCCTCACAATCTTCTTTTACTAATGACATGTATGATTTTAAAGGATTCTGAGTCCAGATTAAGATATATCTTGGTAAGATAGTTCTCACTTGTTTTCTGCATGAATGTGTGCACTGTCTGCAGTCTGTGAACAAAGCCTTAAGACATTTTTGAAATCCTGAAATATATACTGTGACAGTGATTTGCTAGGTAACTCCTTCAGCTTGATTCTGCAGCAGGGCTCCAACACAACCTAGCTTTCAGTTATAAGAAAAGAGAGGGTCTTTCTTATGAGTCACTGATTAAACTGGCACAGATATTTTTAATGTAAAGTTTGAACGCAGTTTGCTGAAATTTGATATAGAGTATAAACAACTCAGAATAGATGTTAAAAGCACGCAGGAGCAATAAACAAACTTCTGGATTCCAACAAAAATTTTAAAAAGTATGATTTCCTCCAGTATCTGACAAATTCTGTAAATTTATCCAAATGGAAAATTGAGGTAAACCTGTTGCCCGGCAGGGAACAGAGGCTGCAAGGCCATGAGTCTTCAAAAGACAACATCCCGTGCCTGAACATTGTGACTCAGTGGGTGACTTATGTTTGCAGCAAATTCAGAATCCAAATGATATTTTCTGGTATGCATCATCCAATCATCCAATACCTTTTTGGCCTATATATGAAACAGTAAATATAAAACTCACTACACTGAAGATAATGATTATTAAAAAAAGCACTCTTTTTTCTTATCCATCAGTGTAGTATATGATAACAGCTCTGTTGATGATCCATGAAACTGTTAGCTTCATTTGCATGAAATTCCCCTTGAATTCTCTTTTTAACAATGATTTATTTTGGTTGGCAACTGCTTAGGTTGCTCCAAAAGTAATGCCACCTGTTTATTTCCATGGAATCTACAAAAGATACAAAGAACTCAATAACACCATTTGATAGAGCAAATTCTCAGCTACAAAAAAAATAAAATAAAATAAAATAAAATAAATTCAACATAGTCACCACTATTAGCTATGCGTTTTCACCAGCAAAGAATAAGAGCCTACATCCCACAGTTTGCACCAGAGGAGGTGACCCACTGTCACAGTGATGACACTGCTGAAGCACACCACTCGCTGCCTCACTGTGCTCAAATCCACTGCTTGGGCTCCATTAGTGTTCAGCAAGCATTGATAAATGTCACTGGTTGCCATTTTTTCCACATGGAGAAATTCAGTGACTCACTTTTGCTTCATATACACTTCCAGTCAGTGCAGTACGCTTGGTCAGATACCAATCTGTCAGACTGCCCCTCTGCTGCCACCTGTTACACGGCAACAAAATGTAATGGATTACTGGTGGGAATGTTCAGCGTCTACTGCCATACCACCAACATCCGCCTCCAACATCATGGGCCAACACAATAAAATAGGACGCATTACTTTTGGAAAAGCCCTTGCAGCTTACAAGTAATTATTCAAACCAGGCTCTTTGTAAAGAACAATAAGCTGCTTTTGGTTAGATCATCAAATGAAAGCCCAGGTGAGGTGCTTTAGGCAGTCTCATAACTCCTCAGCTTTTAGGCAATTGCTTCTTAATTCTTTGCAGATTCTCTCTGAATTTGAACACCGTGTTAAAATACACTGTTGTTTTTCAGGCTCCTTTCCTAAGGAATTGAAATTATTCTGATCTGAACAAGTAGTATTAATTAAAGCACTGAAAGTTCATGTGGGAATATTCTGGGTAAAATTTGGCACTGTGCTGAGCACAAACCACTGCATCCATCAGTCATGCTGCTTGAAGAGGAAACACACATGAAGACAGTATTAAATATTTAACTGAGGTATATATGCCCATTATAGATTTCACATTATTCTTTGTGAGGATGTTTAAACAAACAAGTAACTATTCTGACACTAAACAATCTGACCAAAGCCACAGAAATTGAAGTCTGAGAATCAGTCTGTAAACACTGGGACTATATCTCAGATGAGGAATGACTCTTTAATGAACTTCCAACTGTTGTTAGCTTGTGCATTTGCATGTCACAACTACCCTCCTACTCTAAGAGCAGCCTTTCATGGCATATATACATATATATAATAAAAAATTATATATGCATAACTACATGAATAATACAGTTATTTATCTTTTTCTGTCTTTCCTTTTTCATCAGCCAAACATGGTTCCCTTGACTGAAATTATAAAACTACATAATTTTTGGAGGTACTGAATTAAGGCTTAGCTATGTTAGGTCTCAATATTTCTTTCAATGAAACTAAATACTCCAACACCTGCGGTGGTAACACAGAATGTTTCTACCTTCTTGTCAGAGTCAGCATCTCTAGAATAATCGGACAAAAGTAGGAAACGGGGAACACGCGGGTCTGTATTTTTCTAAATGTATGATGTTTATTGCTCTACTGTTTTCTTGGAGAAAGAGATGCCGAGAAGTAGAGATGACAAGGGAAGAAAAAAGGACAAACCTACAATATATAAATGTCTTCTCTCCTTGAAGGTGTTTTTGTGCAAAAAATTTAAAGGAAAACAACAGTGAGCGGAGCAAGACTAATTCAGCAGTTTTGGAGTACCTACGTGAATGCTACTTATAGTCATCTGTTTACTAATGGTTGTCATTTATGATTATGTTGCAGAAAATTCAGGTTGATGGTTCTAATTAATAACATGAAAAAAACAATTTCCTGATTCTGGCAGTACATTTAATATTTACATACCTGAATACAGAAGAACGTGCATTTCTTGAATGTGCATGTAAGGGCAACCACGGCCTGACAGAGCATGGGAACTAGTAAACTCTAACCTCCATACATAGTGAAACTGAGTGGCTTTTCCAGGATGTGATACCCCAACGGATGTTTACATGTAGAACAATTAATTCATCTAAGAGATACGTTTTGTATTTTCTGCCTATTTGTTCTCAGGCAGATATTTTTGCTATTTGCAGCTATTTAGCAACTTGTAGATTTACAAAAGAAAAAGAAAAGAAAAAGGGAAAAGGAAAAAGAAGAAGGAAAAAGAAAAAAAAGAAAAAGGAAAAAGGAAAAAGAAAAAGATAGGAAAAAGAAAAGGAATAGGAATAGGAATAGGAAAAAGAAAACGAATAGGAAAAAGAAAAGGAAAAAGAAAAAGGAAAGAGAAAAAGAGAAAAAGAAAAAAAGAAAAAAAGGGAAAGAGAAAAAGAAAAAGAAAACTAAACAGTTTAATAAACACTCCAGATAGCTTTTGATCTTCTGAGGTCATTCAAATGCAATCAAACTGCTACAAATCTGATGTCGCATTTTCTTCTGTATGTGCACTGCTTTTTTTAGTGAATGAAGCCGCAGATCTTGGGAGATGGGCTGTACCAAGGACTTGGCTGAGTGAGGCACAGCCTAGGAAGGTACTCTGCACATTACACAACATTACTCAAACAATGCAGCTAATTCCTATTCTACCACACCTTTGTTATTCCAATTCCAATTGTCTCTTGAACAGAGGTTTCAAATTGCACTGTATTTTGCAATCAGATTGTGTGCCCAACAGACAAAGATGAGATCAGACTCTGGACATTTGTCCCAGGTGTTAACTGGCTTTCAATCTCCAGGGATGCCCTCACCTTCCGTGTGAATCAGTCATTTTTTAGCTGTTTCACTGGTCAGAAAATGAAGCAAGAAAGACAGCAGTCTCTTCAGGATTTTTAAACCTTTCTGTCAGAATGAATGCATTCTCTGTGTAATGAAATTCACAACCATTGTCTCCTGGATTAAGATTTTAAGATTGGCTTATCTGGGAACTATCGTCAGCAATTGAACTCAATGATCCTTGTGTGTTCCTTCCATCTCAGGATATTCTGTTCTGTTCTGAGTCAAAATTCATTCTGATTATGCCAATATTTTTCAGATTTAACCTTAAGAAATAGTCTTCTAGTCCTGACCTGCAATTCTGAACTACAGTATCATAGCAGAAAAGTCCTGTAAGATGGAGACGCTCACAAGGAGGTACTGTTCTTTATATTCAGAATATGAACTGACAAACACACAGAATTCACCTTGCACTAAAATAAGTTGTGATTCAGATGAATACATTTGTTTTGTCCGTTAGGAAAATCACAAGAGAGTAAAAGTTCTGATCTTTCTGTCTGATGTGCATAGAAGACCTTTCTCTTCTGTACATCCTCCAGATAAGGGAGGGTGGAGCGATATGGGTCAGAAATTCCTTTTTAGTCTTAATAGTCAGAAAATGTTTCCCATTTTTTACAATAATATGTTATTATACTCCTTCTTAAAAATGTTCCAGATCCCCTGAGGCAGAGATATACTGGCTGCTCCTATCCCGTATCATGTGCAAACTGTCAGGCACTCATGGCTATAAGACCCTTTCTTAGTTCCTGGTTGATATCCATAGTTGCTAAGAAGCAAATTAACAGAAAACAAAGAAAAAGCACTGTCCAGACACCACTTTTTGCCATGACATCCAAGGCTGGTATATATATATTTGGACAAGAATTATTTTGTTATATTTTCCTACCATTTATTATATTGCAAGATCGGTAGCAACAATTTCACAGTCTTTCACAAAATTGTAGGGGTTGGAATGGACCTCTAGAGATCATTGAGCCCAAACCCCCTGCAAAGCAGGCTCCCTACACCAGGTTGCACAGGTAGGTGTCCAGGCAGGTCTTGAATGTCTCGAGAAAAGGAGACTCCACAACCTCTCTGGGCAGCTTGTTCCAGTGCTCCAACACCATCATTGTGAAGAAGTTCTTAAGCACATTTGTGTGGAACTTCCTATGCTTGTCCTATCACCACACACTGCTGAAGAGAGTATGGCCTCGTCCCTTTGCCTCCTGTGCCTTAGATATTTATAAACAGTAATCAGATCCCCTCTCAGTCTTCTTTTCTCAGGGCTGAACAGACCCAGGTCGCTCAGCCTTTCCTCACAAGAGAGGTGCTCCAGGCCCTTTATCATCTTTGTGACCATCCACCGGACTCTCTCCAGGAGATCCCTGTCTTTTTTTGTACTGGGAAGCCCAGAACTGGACACAGTACTCCAGGTGAGGGCTCACCAGGGCAGAGCAGAGGGGGAGGATCACCTCCCTCGACCTGCTGGCCACCCTCTTTTTAATGCACTCCAGGATGCCATTGGCCTTGGCCACCAAAGCAGACTGCTGGCTCATGGCCAACCTGTTGTCCTCCAGAACTTCAGGTCCCTCTATGCAGAGCTCCTCTCCAGCAGGTCATCCCCCAACCTGTACTGGCGTATGTGGCTATTCCTCCCTAGGTGCAAGACTCTATACTTGCTCTTGTTAAACCTCATCTGGTTCCTTTCTGCCAAACTCTCCAGCCTGTCCAGGTCTTGCTGAATGGCAGCACAGGCTTCCAGCATGTCAGCCATTCCTCCCAGTTTTCTATCACCAGCAAACTTGCTGAGGGTGGACACTATCCCCTCATCAAGGTTGCTGATGAAGATGTTGAACAAGACCAGACCCAGCACTGATCCCTGAGGAACACCGCTAAATACAGGCCTCCAACTGAACTTTGAGCCACCAATCACAACACTCTGAGCTTAGCAGTCAGCCAGTTCTCAACCCACCTCACCGTCCACTCATCTATTCCACACTTCCTCAGCTTTGTTATAAGGATGTCGTGGGAGGCAGTGTCAAATGCCTTGCAGAAATCAAGGTAGACTACAAGGTCCACTGCTCTCCCCCCATCCACCCAGCCAGTGATGACATCACAGAAGGCTACCAGGTTGGTCGAGCACGACCTCTCCCTGGTGAACCCATGCTGACTACTCCTGATAATCTTCTTCTCTTCAATTGCCTGGAGACGGCATCAAGACCAAGCCGTTCCATCACCTTTCCAGGGACGGAGGCGAGGCTGACTGGCCTGTAGTTTAACAATTATTGCAGAAAGCATTAAGAAACATAATTTTAGTGGTAATGTCACCACTACACATCACTCCCTCTCTCTCCCAGGTAGTTTGTAATCTAGTATCACTCATGTCATTTCACAGGCAGGGTAGCAAAATGTGCTTCCCCTCCCGCTTACCCTGCAGGTCATCACGTTTTCATTGCCAGTATCATACCTCAGGTAACTTTCCCAATTTCAACTGATATACAGGTATACAGGCATCAGAATATGTCAGCAGAAATCAGTACACCTTACATGCTTTGTTATATCAGCGCTTTTACAAACTATGCAAACATGGGATATACCCTTGTATAGGGTAGTACTGTAAACCGCAGTTTACAGTGGGCCATCAGCTTTGTACTGAGTTTTTAAGGCCTCAGGACTAAGGTTTGTCAGGCTTCCTCTGTCTGAATTTTTCTTGACCTGCCTGTAGCCTTTTTTTACTTGGTTTAGCTGTGACAGTAATTTCTTCAATTGACAAGGTGTCTACTAAAAAAGCTAATTTGTTTACTTCTTGTTATCTTCATGTGGTACCACCACAGTTTTATATAGCTAGCAGTAACAAGCAGGTATTCTGTGAAGAATGAGATGTTTATAGTTCTAACAAAGTTATGTAGTGTAAAGAAATACAAGATTGGTATGATAACAGAGGCACTGAGAAGCAGAGACACTGAATGTGGCACAAATGAGTACAGGCATAAAATTTTAAAAGATGGGCATGGGCTTGGCTTTGGAGATCCTGCGGCTACAAACAACTTACCCATGGTCAGTTAAAGAAACAAAGACCTGATGCTGGACACAACTGATGATAAGAGTTACAAAGAGAACAAAGAAATTATACCTAATGTGCATAAAAACCACAACATACATTAGATGTTTGGATTTAATATGGATATGCAGACCAATCCAAAATAGACAAGGTGCAAAAGCACGTTAGCAAGCACATAAAAATGACCCCAAGTGGAGTAGGGAGAAGAAACCAGCAACAAGAACATCAGAGTCCTTTTGGCAGAGGACTCCAGATGTTGATAACGCATGGTAGCATCCTTACCACCACCACAACCAGAATCAAACTACCAACATTAACATCAGAAAAGCAGTAGAAGTGTGAACATAACTCCAGCAGAAGAGGCAGAAACTGATAAATATGTATATAACAATCTCAAATATACTGCTACTATTATTGAGACTTTTTTATAGAGAAGTATTTTAATTTTATTATTGCTCTTTATTTTTCTATCAATTACACATGGACTAGTAATGATTTGACTCTTAAGATTTCAGTTATACTAACAATAAATTCTTAACTATATATGCATATATTTAGAGTGTGTTTCCTCTTTGACCCTAGACCAGATTTTGAACATAACAGCATGACTGGTAAAAGTGGGATTGTTGCTGCACCCACTGTTGCAGTGCTTCTGTTCCTGTGATGTTTATCTTGGTATAGGTATGTTCTCATCAGCAATTTTGGAATGGACTGGTTTGTTAACTTCAATTTGTGACAAACACATAGAGGAAATCCAAAAGACATGAAATACAAGTGACATCATTACATTTTCCAAAAAATATATTGGCTATGATCTCAGGCTGGAGAAAGAGAAAGGTGAGAAGAAGAAAGCAACATGTAGTCCTATATCAGAATGCCAGGCCTGATACCAAATGGTCCCCATCCCACCATAGCATTGCCGAAGGCTCCCAGAACATCCTCCATGTGAAGGGGGAAGGAACGGCATGATCTCCTGTTATACACAGACACCTGTAACTCTTACACCACTCAGACTGGAGTGATGTGTTGAACACAACTGGCTAATATGGCTGCTTGCCCCTGAGCTGGGACTTGTCACACTCTTGTGTCAGTTCGGTCTTGGATACACACCTGCAGAGTATTTTCCCTCTTTTGCATAGAGCACCAGAACATAAACCATGACTCACCAAAGATAATTAAGCATTCAAAGGTGGAAAACCTCAATTTGTCCATGAAAAGCAGGGCTTCAAATGTCACAGAAAGAGAATCAGGTTGAAGTCTGGAGGGTTTCTCTCTTCAGACACTGACATTCAGAACACTAGAGGAACCACATTCCTCTCCCTCTCCTGCTATGGAGTAAAGCTCTTACATAAATTGCTTACTTCTGAATGAAAAGAGCACAGACTCTTTATTCCTTGAGCCTCAGATGAAGCAACAAAATATAACTTTCAATCAGTTAAGCTCCCCAAATCCCCTCTTTGAAGGGTAGCTCACCTGCATAGAATGGGTTCTGGCCCACCCTGAACACCGGACAAGGCCTTGCCTACAAATATCCTAGCTAACCCAAATCAAAATCATGCCAGGGACCACAGTATGGATGATTACACAACTGTGTCAGGCCTATGGTATGAATACATTTAGTTTACTAGTATAGAAGTAACAACTGAGAAATTTTTGCACTAGTTTATAGTGTAAAGAAATTCAATGGGCCAAATTTCACTTTTTGCCTGTAATTTAATAAAGTCAGATTAATATCCTGCTGGCTTCTGAGCCTCTCTGGCTATGCCAGCTTTGCAATAAAATGGGAAACTGCCTGAAAATGTATGACTTACTTTGCTTTGAGTCCGAAATCCCTACTGTGTCATAAGGAATACCAGGCTGCACTCCAGTGCTTGTGTAGTACAGGATAGCTATTTCTGGTCAGAGTTACTTGTAACTCTGTCAAAGGAGAGGAGTAAGGGAGAAGAAACCCCTATAAAAGTTCCTTCTCACTTAGGTAAGACTACTATCTAAAATTTCAGTGACCTTTTCAGAGTTTTATCTCAGTTAATAGAAATATTTCTGATATGCTGCACATGGAAATTAGTAAAATGACCCACCCAGGCAGTGTAGGCTTCAAATTTATGTTTGGTTTTAACTACTAATCTCAATAGTAGTACATTAAGAATGTATTTTTATAAATAATCTTTATTTAACATTTACAAATGTAAACACAAACATTGCAAGTCGTACTAAAACTTCTTTGTTAACACTGGGACTTGAAAACAATGTTCTTACAACCTGAGCAGAAAAACCCAAGTACTGCACCTAGGGGTTGTACAGAACCTACATTCTTGGTGAGTCTATATACAGAGAGAGTACTGTAAAGTTCATCTTAAGTTTCATCAGTGGGATTCATCTGTCCAACTCAGGATGCTTCTAATTATCTGCAAAGCACAGCACCATGAGCACAGAACTCCATCCTCCCTGGTGCAAAAGAGACTTTTCTCTTATCGTGAACAATTGCTGAAGTGACAGGCTGTCAGGGAGAGGCAAAAGGCAGAGGCATAGCTGTCCTGCTGCACTCAAGCAGGGTTGGTCTGCATTACACAGGGCCATGTAGACAAGGGTAGCATGCTAATATCATCTTCTAATATAATCATTGAATCATGGAGTAATTAAGATTGGAAACGACCTTTAAGATCATAACATCTAATCATCAGCCCATCACCACCAAGCCCACTACACCATGCCACTAACTGTCACATCTAGGTGTTTCTTGAACACCTCCAGAGACAGTGACTCCACCAGCTCCCTGAGCAGTCTGTTGCAATGCAGTACCACTATTTCAGAGAAGAAATTTTTTCTAATATCCAACCCGAATCTCCTCTGGTGCAGTTTGAAGCCATTGCCTATCATTCTATTGATAGTTACCTGGAAGAAGGGACAGATCCTCACCTTGTTACAACACCCTTTCAGTTAGGTTGCGTGGATCTCATCTGGCTCCATAAACTTGTGATAATCTAGGTGCAATAGCAGGTCACTGTTTCCTCTTGAATCATGGGGGATTGATTCTGCTCCCCATACCTGTCTTCCAGCTCAAGGGGATGGGTACATTGAAGATAACTGATCTGACAGAAGCAAAGAAGACAATGAGTACCTCAGCTTTTTCCTTATCATTGGTGGTAATTTTTCCCAACACATCCAATAAAGACTGAAGATTCTCCTTGGCCCTCCTCTTACTGTTAATATATTTGTAAAAAAAAACTTTTTAGTTATCTTTAACAATGGTGGCCAAATTAAGTTCTATCTGGGCTTTTGCCTTTCTGATTTTCTCTCTGCATATCCTAGCAACATCCTTGTACTCTTCCTGAGTTGCATGCCTCTTCTTCCAAAGGTGGTAAAATCTTCTCTTTCCTTGAGTGCCTGTGAAACCTACCTTTTCAGCCAGGCTGGCCTTCTTCCCTGCCAGCTCATCTTGTGGCACATGGGAACATTCTGCTCCTCTGCCTTTAAGATTTTCTTGAGGAATGTTCAGCCTTCCTGGACCTCTTTGCCTTTCTGGTTTGTTTCCCAGAACTCTCCCAATGTCCTAAAGAGTTCAAAGTATGCCCTCTGGCACTCCAGGGTGGTGGTTTTGCTGACCCCCTCCTGATTTCACCAGGAATAAAGAACTCTTCCATTTCATGGTCTCTGCTTAAGATAGTTTCCAACTACTATATCTCCCACCTCCACAGCAGGTCTAGCACGGCACTTCCCCTGTTAGCTCTTAGTAGCTGTGTCAGGTAGTTCCTTTCTACACACTCCAGGAACCTCCTAGGCTGCTTCCTTTGGACTGTATTGTAGTTTCAGCAAACATCAAGTAAGTTGAAGTTCCCCACAAGAACAAGGGCTAGCAATTGTGTGACTTCTGCCACCTGCCTGTAGAATTCTTCATCTGTCTCTTCAGCCCTGTTGGCTATAAAAGACTGGTTTTATACTCTTCCTCCTCCAAACCTAGTTTAAATCCCTCTCAATGAGCCCCACCAACTCCTGGGCTAGAATCTTCTTTTCTCCAGCTGGCGAACCTCATCTGTTGCCAGCTATATAGACCGACCCATGATCAAAAAACCAAAATGTCACTGATGGCACTAGACCCTTAACGATGTGTTGATTAGGTGGGTTTTCCTGTTCCTTTAAGTATTTTTCCCTACCAAAGAAAGGATTGAGGAAAACACCACCTGAGCTCCTGCCCTTTCAACTTATCCCCCCAGTGCCCTAAAGTTCCTTTTGATACCCCTGGGGCTTCTCACCTGGACTTCATTGCTGCCATTCTGAACAACAACATGCTGGTAAAAATTGGAGGGCTGTAACAGACCAAGGAGTTTCCTAGTAAAGTCCCTGAACTGGGCCCCAGGGAGTCAGCAGACTTCCCTGTGGGAAGCAATACAACTGTTCCCCTAAAGAGTTTCAATACTGTTAATACTGCATGCCTTATAAGCATGACACTATTGCAAACACTTATATCATCACCTGTCTTCTTGTCTCTATATTCAGTGCCAAATGGTGCAGCTTCAGATCCTCTTGTTGTCATCTAGTAGACCTCATAGAATCATAGAATTAGCTAGGTTGGAAAAGACCTACAAGATCATCCAGTCCAACCATCCACCTACCACCAATAACCCCACTAAACCATGTCTCTCAACACTATATCTAAACATTTCTTGAACACCTCCAGGGACAGTGACTCAACCACTTCCCTGGGCAGCCCATTCCAGCGCCTCACCACTCTTTCAGAAAAGTAGTATTTCCTAACGTCCAGTCTAAATCTCCCCTGGTGCAACTTGAGGTCATCCCGCCTCGTCCTGTCACTAGTTACAAGGGAGAAGAGGCCGATCCCCAGCTCACTACAACCTCCCTTCAGGTAGTTATAGAGAGCGATAAGATCTCCCCTGAGCCTCCTCTTCTCCAGACTGAACAATCCCAGCTCCCTCAGCCACTCCTCATAAGGCCTGTGCTCCAGACCCCTCACCAGCTTTGTTGCCCTCCTCTGAACATGCTCCAGGGCCTCAATGTCTTTCTTGCAGTGAGGGGCCCAAAACTGGACACAGTACTCGAGGTGTGGCCTCACCAGTGCTGAGTACAGAGGGACAATGATTTCCCTGCTCCTACTGGCAACACTATTTCTGATACAAGCCAGGATGCCATTGGCCTTCTTGGCCACCTGGGCACACTGCTGGCTCATGCTCAGCTGAGCATCGACCAATACCCCCAGGTCCGTTTCCTCCACACAACCTTCCAGCCACTCTGTCCCAAGTCTGTAGTGTTGCCTGGAGTTGTTGCGGCCAAAGTGCAGGACCTCATAAAAAGCAGTTAGCAAATATCTAAATATCTGCCTGACAGTATTCAGACTTGCAAGCAGTGTGTACAGTTTGCAGAAGGGCATTAGGTGGTAGTGGCAATGGAAGAGAAACATAGTAGTCCCATTTGTGTCTAGGCCACTTTAGGGTTTGAGAATAGTCTAGGAGTGAATGAAAATTGATCTTAATTGTAGCTACTATCTATTCAAAGACTCAGAATTCTCGATCTGCACTTTGGATTTCTTGGATATGGGGCTCATCCAGCAATATAGATCTATTAGGCATGGTAGATCACTGTCGCCACTTCTGACTCAAGTAACAGCCTTTGCTCTTCCACCCATACATTCCTTTTTACGAGATGTCATCTATCTCCAATAGCAGGATGTTTTTAATTAAAAGGGGAAAAGATAAGTTGAAATGATACCTCATATTTAGTACCATTATTAATGTAAAAGGTAAATACAATAGCTTTCTGTTGATTTCTGTCTAGCTCATATTCTTAGGAATTAGCTACATAAACCTTAAAAATAGGTGCTTATGAGAAGTTGTCTTGGCTACATTAGATGTTATTGAGCTCATATTATAATTCTTTTTCTTTTGTGGATAAAAGAAATGCAATCTAACTTGGATAATCTCTTATCTAAAGCAAAACTTCTTTACTGAAGATTGTTTATGTGTATGAATTACAAATTTACAGAGTTGAATACCAGGTGTCAGATAATAAAGTAAAATAAAATAAAATTCCATTGAATTTCATGAGTATCTGACATATATTTAACTATGTCATTTTTTCACACTCTCTTGAATGACTCTCCCTCCAAGCTACTCTTAAGAAAGCAAATCAACCCCCTAAAGAAGTGAAGACTTACATTTGATTTCCTTTTGACTCCAAAGAATTTTGTACTTTTGCTGTACCAGTACTAGTTAAAAAACAACTAGTCTGAAACAAGAATACAATACCTGTTTTCCTTTGTTATCATCCCTGGAATAGTACTTCAGAGCACACAGGGAAACGTGTGCAAACAGACCAGTAAACCCTGCATATAATCTGCTAGAATCTGGGAAACAGAAAGAAATTATTTCCACTCATGGTAAGAATGCTTATTCTGGAAGCATAATAACATATATTAACCTTAGAGTAGTACCTTAGAGTAGTGCTGTTCTTTAATATCAACTTCAATTCATATCTGTAAAAATATTTTCCCACAATTTATACTGAATTTATCCTTTTTTCATTATTTATTTGCATACTGAAGATATAAAATTACCTGTTACTTACAGAAACATCCTTGGTAGTGTTCTTCGCCTATTTGAAGATCCTAATTCTGAATATCTAAAAGCAGTGCTTTTGTTTGTTCAGGTGGATTTCCTTCATATTTTTCCAGTAAATTTCAACATGACAAATTGAAAAAAAGTTTTAACCTTGAGGTGTATGACAGCATTTCAGTTATAGCACTATAAAGTAACAATAAAAAATGAGGAGGATAAGGGTCAGGACAAAATGATTTACAAGAAAATAAAGGATCAAATCCATCTTTTGAACTTCATCTATAGCCATGTTTATCACTGTCTAGATCCAAAATGGGATTTAGACAATTTAACCAGATTTTGAATGTTTCAACCAAAAATGAAATTCAACTGCTACTTGTTTTCCAGACTTTGGCAGCCTCCTAGATCTTCCTAAGTACTTCACTGTTGGTCTACAGAAATCCAGAAATGCCTGAAATACCTTTTCTTCTTCAGGGACTTGATACTAAAGGCATATTTGATCCTCTTTATGGGATTCATCCCACTGAGGTGTAGGCTGTACAATTTATTTGTCTTTGACCTAAGTATTCACCATCAGTTCCAGGGCTCGCTCACCTCAGCCAATGAAGCATTTTCATGCTGTATTTCATGAGTCCTCTTGTCAGCTATAGTGTCCACAAAGCTATGTAAATTCCTAGTTCTCTCAACTGACTTCAATGGAATCTTAGACAATTAGTTCAGACTTTGATATCTACAGTCCATATAAAGCCAGCTGATTACTAGACATTCAGACTCTTCATAAATGATAGCTTTAGATTCGTTCTTTATAAAATGCACCAGAACACTGTAAAGAAGTAGAGGAACCTACAACTTCAGATAACAGCTAATGCATTCATTCGGGGAAGAACATCTTGAGCCAAAGGGATTCAGATCCATTTCTTCCTCTGATCAAGATAAGGATCAATTCACAGTAAAGACTATATACAAAAGCTGAGGAGAGGCTGATTTATCACATCATTCTTGAAGGGGGACCTGAAATGGATAAGGTATCATTTAATTTCCAACATTCATTTTAACATAAAATGTACCAAGACAGAGGAGAATTCAAGACTGAAGTTCAGGACTCCCACTATTAAATGAGTGCACCAAAGACAATGGTGCTGGTCTGTGCTCCTTTTTTTACTCTTTCCCTGGTTCCACAAATCTTGCATTCCTTTCTTCAAACGGCCAAGGCCTGACAATAGAGGTAGATAGCAATAAACACAGTTTTTGCTGCAGAGACCTTCAGGAAAAGGGCTGTAATATGAAAAAGAAACTACTGCTGTTACCTCTTCTCACTACACAGAAAAGAAAATCAAAGGCACTGAAGATCTCCAAGACAAGCACCTAAGCTTCACTGTGGTGGTGAGTGGTCAGAGGCATGTCTTTGTTAGCATCTCCTATTTATCAGTTCTGTAATCATAACTCTTACAATTTCACCTGAATGATCCTAAGTGCCCAACCCCAGTTTTAGAGTTCCAGTCTGAGGATCAAATGGCTAAAAGCTGTATCCTACATTGCCTAAATTGTAGATTTCCATATCTTCCACTAGATTTGTCTCTAGAAGCTTATATTATGTTTTATTTAGCCACATGAAATTACCTATGTGATCAGGTAAAATTTAATTTACCTCAAATCCATGGCCATTAAAGAAGTTAGTAAAGAACCACCAGAGAAGTTAGTAACCAGATAACATGAAGTAAGAAAAAGAAACGGTAGAAAATTTGACAGGCTGAAATAATTTTCCCTATATCTGGCAAAAAATAAATTAAAAATAGACCAATAAGGAAAGCAGGAAATAAGGATTGGAGAACATATTAATCAAAGAAAAGTTCTAAAATGCATTCAAAATCATATATTCAGAGTCTGAAGTAGACTGTCTTCTCACCAGATGAGATAAGGTTGAATGTAGTGCTGAAATCACAGTACTGAAGACATGACACTATATTAAAAAAAACACTGCATCACTTCACGTTTTGTGTAAAGTAAAACACACACAATAGGAAATGGCAGCAAAATTGTCAAATGCAAATTCTATTAATTATACAGTATTACCTCTCTTGTTCATGTTTTCTTTTGGATCCAGTTCAGCTGGTACTTCAAAAAATACTCCTCTACCAGGACAGTTAAATACCAGTAACATGACAACATTGGTTGTATTTGTAAAGCAATAAATGAAGTGTTTGAAGTTCTTTTGAGGTCTTTGTTGGTATCTATTTGAACTATACTCTGAATAAAATTCAGAACAGAAAGCAGAAGACTTAGTTAAGCCTCTCATGGTTTTAAAGGTGTGTTGGTGATGTGCTGGACTCACACTTCCCTCTGCATAGAGTTAAATGTCACTTCTGTCTAATAGCATACTTGGAGAACTGTTCTGTAATTCGAGCTGTCAAAGAACTTCTATTCAAACACAGATATCGAATTTGAATCTTTGAGTCTACTTGCAGCAATGCAAAATATTTCTTATTGCACAGGAAAGAATCTTCCATCTCTGTACTTTCAAACACAGCCACATTGGACCAGGAGACATTGCTATGACTTGTTCAAATTTCTCATAATGAGTTATTACAACTTCTATATGATTGTGATGTCTACAGCAAAAATGCACATCTATTCTTGATAGTGATTTTCTTCACATTAAACTGTCAGTCCACACAACTCATCACTTCCTTTTACCTGTGCCAGTAGCCACCTCCACTGAAAGAAGCAGGTAAGCCCTATGATATATATAGAGATGACCCTAAACATTGTTTCAAACCTATAATGCCAAATGCCAGCTTGACCCCTGGAATTAAATTTAGAACTGCTGCCAGATTTATAGCCTGAGATAATACAAGCTTGTGTGAAAGTAAGTCCATCCTTTCTGTAATGTGCTTGGAGCTATCCAACATACCCTACAGGGTAACAGAAAGGGAAGCTTTGAGACAATTTGGTTGTTTTGTGTAGACATTGCCATGGGAGAACTGTGAAAGAGTAAAACGTGCCAAGGCCTGGGACAAAGGCAAGGATAACAGCCCAAGGAAATGAATTGATCTGGATCATGGAGCACAGCTGAAAATTAAGGTGAAAGTCTTGGACTATGCAACAGAAAGTAGGATATGGAAATGAAAGTATGAGTTTTAACATGAGCAAGTATCAGATTCTGCACCAGGGACAAGAAAATCCAATATATATTTAGACTGAGGGATGAGAGGCTGGAGAGCAGCCTGATAGAAAGGGATCTGGGGATGCTGGTTGACAGCAAATTGAACATGAGTCAGCAGTGTGCCTTGGCAGCCCAAAGGGCTGACTGTACCCTGGAGTGCCCCAGGCCCAGCACTGCCAGCGGGTGAGAGGAGGGGCTGTCCCCTCTGCTCTGCGCTGTGTGGCCTCACCTCCAGCACTGGGTGCAGGTTTGGATACCATAATGTAAGGTGGACTTAAAGCTACTAAAGAGTGTCCAGAGGAGGGCTACAAAACTGGGGGAGGGTCTGGAGGGCAAGGTGCGTGAGGAGCGGCTGAGGTCCCTGGGTTTGTTCAGCCCACAGCAGCGGAGCTGAGTGGAGGCGTCATGGCGGCTGCAGCTCCTCACAGGGAGCGGAGGGGCAGCACTGAGCTCTGCTCTCTGGTGACCGCACTGGGCCAAGATGGAAGAGGTGACTGGGTCCTGGAGCAGGGTCCCCGGGGCAGTGATCACTACACCAAAGCTGCCTGAGTTCAAGGAGTACTTGGACAATGCCCTCAGAATTTGACTTTTAGGTGGTCCTGCATGGAACCAAGGGTTGGACTCAGTGATCCTTGTGGGTTCCTTTCAATTTAGGACATTCTCTGATTCAGTGAAATGAAATATGACAATGGAAAAGTGAAAAGAAAAATGTAGAAAAGTCTGCATATTGGAGGAATTAATAAGAATCTAAAGATAGAAGGTGAGACCATTTCACTATTAGGCAAGAATGAAGGGAAAGACTGAAAGAAAACAAATCAAAAGGACTATCAAAATTTAAACAAATGGCAAATGAGAATCAGATTTTTCATGGTTCCTATACTGAAGGGTTTGATGTCTTAGCTGAAAAGGGAAAGAAAAAATGGAATAAAGGAAAGGGTATTCCTGCTTTTTTCCTTGCAGGGCTAGAACTGAGAATATCCCTCCAGAGAGCGTGTCCATAAGTACTGCAATTACCTTCCTTATCCCATATAGCAAATAACCACACAAATCACATAAACACTGGATTGATATACTGCAGACCACTAGCAACACAAGAGGAGATATGCCATGCTAGACTTTTTGAAGAAGCCTACAAAGATTAGACAGTGGATTCCTATTTTAATAGGAATACCTATCCTATTTAGGAAATGCAAATCATAATATATGAGATGCATGATGTACTGCTAAAATGCAAAACAGGATAAGAACGGTAGGTAAATTCTATTCTTTCTACTAATATAATTAATAGAAATGTATTTGGCCACATCCTATGGAGTTTATCTCTCAATAACTGCAGCAAATCTAGGTGGACTTAAACCTTAAGGTCATAGCTAAAATCTCAGTGTACAGATGGAGCTGTTTGCTTTCTGTTATCAGTAATTTTTTATCTTTCCTTTGAAGATAATCTATCCATCAACTTTCACAAAGCTTAAGAGATAGTTCTCCTGATTTCATGATTTCCTTCTTAGAAAGGATAGAAGAACTGTTTTTCAGTATAAAGTTTAAATAGCAGAGGCATTTATTATTATCATACTAATCATATATCTTTGGAATAATGAATTTCAGGGGCTCATGGAATGAAAAATTAAAGCCTTTGCTGATCTTCTCAAATAATTTCAAAAATAAGCAAACAAATAAAAAGATAAATCACCTCTGCATTACTGACACTCTTCCTAAACCTTGAATATATTCAAAAGAAAGCTCTTCAACTCACTGCAATTTCTTTCCCCAAACATGAACAGTAAGGTAGCCAAAACTGGGATGGCAATAGGTACCTGCCTCTTGCGAAAAAAAGGGCTTGGCCTTGAAGGTAGGGATATTGAATTTACTCAGATAAACAACAGTCAACAAACTGAGCACTGAACTTTGAACATATATATATTTTTTAAGACTGAATTAACTGTTTTTCACGAGTTTCAATATAACCCAGCACTGTCATACAAGGATCTCTTCCCTCTATACATGGATCCTGGTATTTTTTTTGGCTTGCAAGTTTGTAACAGGGATTTCCTGAGAAAACCTGAACCCACAATTTTTTTTTTTTTTTGTACTGGCTGTTTGGCAGTGTGGGGCACCGATTTCACTAAATCTCATTATATCCCTTTTCAACACTAAGTTTGCATATTTTGCTGGAAACACAGGATATCTATTAATGCAAAAAGATTTAAACAATTCCACAGTTAAAGACTTCTTATTGGGAGCAGTGGAATAGCCAAAGAGAAATGTTACTAAAATCATAAGTTAGGTAAAGTACAAGGAAAACAAACCAATCAAGCAATATTTCTGGATGCTGATAAAAGTAAGAAAAGGGAACACTTTGCCATTTTCTCTTTATTTATTTCAGGCAGTTTTGTGTTACAAAGATGGAACTAGCTTGCTTATGATTCATTTAGTACTGATGGTCTTTCTCCTCATTGAGTGCAAGAAGAAAATTTTATTTTAGGAATGCCACAAGAATTTCCAGCTGCTTTAGCTTAACTTATGTGAGCTACTAATGGAAATATGAACTTTCACTGTGAGGACACTGTGAGGATGTGTTCTTGATCAGCTTGCTGCATAGAGGCAGCATTAGGCATAATTTTTTTCTAAAACATAGCTTACAACTGGAAAAACCAGATAGCTAAGCGAAGCCTGTGTTCATCAACATCCATCCTCAAATAAATCTGAGACAGATTGTAACATTAGACAAATAAATATATGTGATTTAACAGGATGTTTTGTGAACAAGGCTTCTACAGTACTGGTCATTTCAAGATACTGTTATTTAGATTTCTTTCTGCATAGCTTCCCTACTGCAGTGTTTCTAAAGCAGCAGGAAAACAACAGACCTTGTTGAAACAAGGTGTATTTTAAGATGTTTTGTACTCTAGGAGAGAAAGCATGACGCTGAAGATACAAGGAGAAGCTTGGGAAGATGGAAAATAAAATCTTTAGCTAATTTATAAAATAGAAATCACAATCACTTTAACAACCTATTGTAATATTAGTAAGAAACTTGATCACAGTTCATAAATCATGTAATGTCATGGGCCACATTAAAAATAGGAATCTTGTGATTATTCAGGGTTTGTATGCATGAGTACTGAAACTAAAAACAATTGCTGCTGCACACATTTTATGTGTTTAGGATCTCCACTGTATCTTGTATTCAACTTGAAATTAATGTTTGCTTAAAGAATAACAACAATTTTTTTCTTTGCCTTTCTTTTTTTTCCTACATGAAGCTTGATATCATTAGTAAAGCACAAATTTCTGAAAATCTTACTCAAGTTACTTCACTTGACAAAACAGGTGCATTCTGGAAAGGCATTTCCACACACCTGCAGGGCAAGACCCCATACCAATATTTCTCTGACCTATCAATAAAATATATACCTTGACTTAGTCAGTAAATAAAGATCCCCAAAACTGAAACTAATAATAACCCCCCTTTTATCTAATGGAAGAAATTTCTTCTGTAGGTTAATAATATATCTAGAAATGTATGTTCCTGCTTGGAGCTTACATAATCGTATTGAATGATCAGATATGCTGAGCACTAAATTTGACAGCATCCATAGTCGGCAATCAAGGCTACTGCATCAGAATCTGGAGGAAATCTTAGATCTGAACAGCCGTTGTTTGCTTTGGGTTGAAGATGGCATTATGAAGTCCTGACGCAGACTGACCTCCTCTAAACTGAATGTTAAATGAGTAAGAGTAAATGTTGCAGATGCAGCGCTTGTAAACATTAGGAGCTTTGTGATTGGCCCATGCTACTTTTCTAGCCTAAACCTAACTCAAGTCACAATAGCATCTTACACTTTTGTTCCTCAGAGGCAAGTGACCTCACTGAAACATTCACTATCTTCAAGGACACATTTCCAAAACAAGTCTACCAGCTCAATTCTACAAAACCTTCGGGCTCCCTTTTATGCTCAGTCTGATTCTAAGGTGCATTTTAAAAAGACTATGAACAAACTGTCTTGTAATTCAACTGCTTTCTGTATACATGTCAGCTTAACTTCAACTCCTCCTCATCCCACTCCTCCACTTAGATTTGAATCCAAATTTTCAGGAGGTCATCTAACATGACAAAAAGATCCAGTTGCAGCACATTTATGAACTAATGAGCTTTTAAGCTATCAATTACTCAAGTACTACATATTCAACCACCAGAACCATAATTTGCTCAGAAATGAACACTTCTTTGTCATGTGCCATTTAGGACAGGGATGTCCAATCCTTTGGCTTGCCAGGGCTGCACTGAGTGAAGGGGAATTGCCTTGCGCTGCACGATATGTAGGTTGCTCCAAAAGCAATGCCTCCTATTTATTTTCATGGAAACGACAACACACACAAATAGCACAATAACACTGCTTGACTGAACAAAATTTCAGCTACAAAACAATATTTTTCCACAAAGTCACCACAATTACCTATGGATTTGTGCCAGCAATGAACAAGAGCCTGCATGCTTTGCTTGTAAAAATCTGTGTCAGTGGAGGTTACCCACTATCACTGTTGTCACTGCTGAAACACTCCACCCACCACCTCACTATGCTCATATGCACTGTTTGGTCTCCACAAATGTTCAGCAAGTGTCACTGAATGTCAATGGGTGCCATTTTTTCCATGGGGGAATTGAATTCCACACCTTTGCTTCATATGCACTTCCATGTCAGAAGTCATTTTGTCAGACTGCCCCTCTACTGCTGTCTGTCACACAACATCAAAATGTAACAGAATATTGGTGGAAAGGTTCCACTGTACTGTGATACCACCAACATCATCCACCTCTGACATTATGAGCCACCAACATAAAATAGGAGGCATTACTTTTGAAGCAGCCCTTGTAAAATATATAGTATAGTTAATTTATATAAAGTAACAAAACTTATTTTATTTTTAATTTTTTTTTAAATTTAAACATATACAAAAGATAGCAACAAAAACAAAACTAGTGGAACATTTGACCCTGTTTTTGTGAAACCTATGCATTGGTCTAGTTCAATGGCAGTGGTTGCGATTCTTCATGTGTTCTCAAGGTGTTCAGTAGAGATTTTTCATGAAATTTTACTATTCCTGTCCACAAATGTACATACTGCCAAAAAGTGATGACACGAATAAGGTGTGGTTGAGAAGTGAGGGATATTTCTTTCTGATAAGAGAGTTCTTACAGAAGTCTGGTAAAGAGACACGATCAAATTTGTAATTGTAGCTCTATACATTCCATTTGAAAATTCATGTGATGAATTTATGTGGACTGAAAATGGAGGTGCAAATAAACCAAGAAATGGATGATTTTTTCAGCAATTTTGAAACAGCATGTTTTTTTCATGTTTACAGGACTGAGTTCAGTCAGTCCATCAAAATTCACAAACTTATTTGCCATATCTTGAGTTAGCACTGCACTGCATACTCCCCATGCCCTGGTTTCAGCCCAGATGGTGTTCATAGCACGCTGCTGTTCTGTTGGTGTGGAGGGGCCGGGCTGGGTCACTCGGTGGGAAGAGCTGCCACCATGATGGCATGCGGCAGGGGATGGCCAAACTGTGAGCGGTGCCAGGCCATGTGCAGCGGGCAGGCTGTGGGTTGGACATGCCTGCTTTAGGGCATAACAGTCATGAACTTAGGGAAATCATCATTTTTTTACTGTACAGGTGCAGGAATTTGTTTTCTGCGCAAGATAGAAGTACTCTTCAGTATACCCATTGTGGCCAATGCCACAAGGATGTGCAACAAGCATGTCTGCTTACAGTGGAAAATGCAACATGAACAATACTAGCTGAGATGCTTGAATGAGAGTGCTGTGTGGAAAAAAATCCTTTTTGAAAAAAAACATTTGATCTGTGTAAATGTTTCATTTTACAAAAGACAACGAAAATCCTTTATTTTCTAAAAGGTCTCAGAAAGAACTTTTCATCTCTTAGGAAAATTTATGTTACTTTCTTTCTCTGCATGGAGGTGTGTAACAGGAGTTTCCTCTTTCTAGATTGATGCCATTCACAATAGCAACAGCAATTAATGAAACAGTCATGTCCTAAAAATAACCTTGTACCTCAAGCAGAAGAAAAATACAAGCAGGTTTGTTTTGCTTTGCTTTTTCTTTTCCTTTAGAGTAATCCAATAAGTGATACGGTGTTATTACCTCACGACAAAGGTTATGGGAAAAGGTTATCTCACCACAGCTCCTTGTCCTTCTCTGGATTCCTCCTGATTTCCACCAACATGGATCTAAGCCTTTAACACAAAAAGAGCCTTAGGAGGCACTGGGAGAAAGAGGAAAATTACTGTCAAATCTATTGCATCTGAGAACACCAGTTCTGCTGACCATAGCATGTTGGTGTCAGCTGACAGGAATGGAGCAACTGGTTCCGTGTCAGAGGTCTCAGAAAAAGCCCCATGTCCTCTCAGTCCTCTCATACAATAATAATTGAGGCAGCACAGGGAGGTGTTCTGGTTTATTTTTAAGTGGAAGAGAGGAAGTCAGAATCCTTTAATGGCAACTATCACGCTGATTCAGCTGGGGTCAGGATTTAGAACAAGAAGGACAGAATAAGAAGACAAAAACACAGTTGGAGAAAACTTTGACTGAGAGAGTGAAGCATTAAGTCGTAATTTTGAGTCCTTTGCATATTTTTTGTAGTCAAAGGAAATTAAAAGACCTTGAACACCCAAGAAGGTGGAGGAGATGCTTGCAGAAACATTAAATTTATGCACTCTTGTATCAAGGCTTGTATGGGCAGCGTATAGGTCAGATGAGCTAGTAAGGCTTTTCCACCTCTAACTTTAGCTTTAGACATTTACATAATCACACCCAAAACTCTGAGGCAGCTATCACTAATCACAGCGTCAACAAAGTTTCCGTGACTAATCCTGAAAGGCCAGGATGGAAAAGTCCTATGAAGTCACCAATCCATCCCTTAGACAATGTCAGACTTAAGATATTGTTACAGGATGGAACATTTTCTATTTTAGGCATGGGTCTGGGTGCCAGATGAAAAAAGGCTCTGTTCCTGGTTTGCTTTTTATTTCCTGCATGAGTTTCTGCAAAGCCATTTGGACTTTCTGAACTCAAGTTCCACTGTCTGTATAGTCAGCACAACACTTACCTACCTGACTGCAGTGATCCAAATTTCAGCATAGGAATATATCCTAAGGCTTTTATATGGGAATTACTGCACACATGCACAAAATAATTTTTTACTTGTAGCACTGGTTTCTAAGGCTGTTGCAGGACAGGGAGGTGTCCGGGAGTGCAACTTTGCTAAATCTGCCTTTGTTGTAAATAGCTCTTCCCATCTACTTTGAAAAGATACGATTGAAAGTACCAATAACTTGAGAATTTCCCAAAAGCTTTCAAATAAAAATTTCTTGTTTTTCACCTGAGTGTTCTTTGCTTATTATTGCTTATATTGTTTTAATCATTACTTTTTTTTTTTTTCTAAATCACAGTAATCAGGTAATGAGAATTTTAAATTACCAGGGGAAAAAAATACATACCAGTTGTTGACAATATAACAAGTCAATTAATCTGACTGATGTTACATATCAATTTTACTATGAAATGAAACTATTTGCATCTCAAAGAAGCTGAAAGAACTGTGTTAGTTCAACATTAAGACCTTACTACCTATACCTACTGAAAAGGACCATGCAGAGTAGACAGAGTCAGATTTTTCTCAGATATGCACCAGGATAGAACGAAAGACAAGAAACTCAATGTGGAACAAAAGAAAGTCCAACTTCATGTGAAGAACATATATTTACCGTAACTGAATATTGAAGAGATTGTCCCCATATGTTGTGGAATCTCCATGCTTGAAGACAGTCAAAACCCAGCTGCACATGGCCCTGTGAAACCAGCTACCTGGCTCTGCTTTGAACAGAGGATTGCACTCAGTGTCCTCCAGAGGTCTCTTCCTATAGAAGTCATGTTGTATTGTCCAAGGCCACTCACCAGCAAAAAGAAAGCTTAGCATGAAAGTCTCTGGCCATCTTACAAGATTTGCAAAGTCTTTACATTCATTGATTTATATACAACTGAAGGAGTTCTTCCCCCAACAATCTTATTCAGTTCAATAAATCAAACTGTACAGAATTCTCCATGAAATATTGAGGCACTCAAAATCAGGCCAGAGTGTGTGTCAGTGAGAAAAGAAGTTCAATAAATAACATATATAGGTTTACAAAAAAGTTAGGCTTTATTTTTCAGAAAGGACCTTCATTAGTTGACATTATTAGATTTTATATTACACTAGCATCTGATGGAAGTCTAAGCAATTCTCTAAAAGACAAATAGTATCGCAACTTTCTATGCAATTACTAGAGATGCATATTTTATAGTATAGAAATGAATTTTAAAAAGAATTTTAATGAGGTGGCTACCTTTGTAATTTGATGTAGCAATTAGAATCCTTCATGATATGCTGTAGCTTTCTTTTGATGTAGTTCCATCTTCCACTCATGAGGGAAGGGGATTTTTTTTTTAATTAATTTTACTGATTCTTTTGCTGTAGAGTTCATTTATCAGTAGCATCATTAATCTTGTAGTTAGCAGTAGTGTTTTTGATCTTTTGTAACAACATTTGTCTTTAACTATACCACATGATGGGATACGGAATGACCTGATATATACAAGATCTTAGAGTAAGAAATAGTATGACATGCTTCTGTCTACTATCTCGAGTTTCAATGAGTTTACAGTTCAAACAACTTTAAAATCTCAATCTTCATTTCAGACTGTTTCCGTAGTATATAAATTGAATCTGAGTTTTGATTTTCCAGCAGTATTTTGGGAAATGTTATAGTCTCATGTGATTTCACTATGGGTATTCCATGTAGTTCTTGATCTCATATACTCTGAAATGCCATTTAGTATAATATTCTTCAAATGAAGATAATTATCAAGCAATCAGATTATATTGCCTAATTATTTTTGCTAGTACAACAGTTATCATATCAGTCACAGCGAAATCTGGCAAGACAGATATGATCTGAGGCTGATCTTTTACTTTTCACACTATCCCAAACTACAAAAAGGCTCCTAAGATAGCATTGCTTGTTCAGAGAAAACTAAAAGATTCCATTGGTTAGTCATATCTCTTTTTTTTTTAATAATTGAAAAAGGGCTTTAAAGACATGTATCCATGAGAGAACATACCATATCTAGAATTTCTAAATTAAGATGCACAATAAAGATGGGGGTAGAAGACGCAGAAAAAAAGGCCTCAAGTTTGCACTTAGAAGCCAGAGAGAGCTGGATATCACCCAGGCATTGCCACTCAGGCTTTGGATGTGTTTACAACACGCACCCAGTGCCAGGAACATCAAGCTTTAAGGCCGTCTGCACCTGGGTGCTGTGTGACAGTTCCACAGCATTGCTGAAAAACTGGAGAGGTGCTTCCAGGTTGTCACAAAGCAAATTCTGATTTTTCCAGTCTCTGCAGGGTTAAAGGATGTTATATAATGTCAGGAGTTGACACATTCACATGCTGGCTAAACTCATGCAAATTTCCAAATGTAATTTGCAATACAAATGCTTGCAGATTTCCATTCCTCCTAATCCCAATAGCACTGAAAGAAGCACATGCAAATATTTGAATTCTAATGTTTAATTTTCTCCCTTTTCATTGCAGTTCTGCACTATCTACTTCTAATTGGAGGAGGTAAAATGTTTTGAGTGTCTCTACCACTACTCAAAATCACCACATATAGCAAATACAAAACAAATTGCACAAATGGAACATTATTGTAATCATTGCTGAATCAATTTCCCTTTTCATTTGTAAAACACATTTAAGAAAAAGACAAAATGCTGTGAGAACCATGCATATAAAAGAGAGATTTGAATTAACAAAAACCTCAACAAACTCATAGAGAAGCCATGTTGGGCCAGATTAGTAGAGACTGGGAGTATCTGCTACGTGATGGGATTTCCCAGCAGCCTGCCTCAACTCAAGGTGAGCACAAGGTGTTTGTTAGAGAATGAAAGAACAAAGAAATTTTTCTGTGCTTTCAATCTGAGGATTTTCACAATCCTCAGTGAAAGAGGTTAATCTACCACACACCTCTGAGGAAGTAAAATATTGTCCATTAACTAGAAAAAAAGGAAAACAAAAGGAAAAAGAAAACGTCACCTCCTGTGATTTGTTTTAAGCTGAATATGGAGAGCAGAGTATAGCTGAAGGAGCTCATCCAGGACAACACATCTGGGCAGAGGAGGGAACAGGACAGAAGGATTTAGGTCAGACAGAACAGAAATGACAAGGCAGAAAGAACTTCGGGGACACGAAAAAACAACAGGGAATTTTTGACAGCAGGGGAAAGGAAGAATACAGCGCTATGCCCATGTGCTCAAGTATAGGAATGTACATGGCTCTGAAGATGAGAATATGTCTGAGAGGATCTTTTTTGTGGAGGAGGGATGAAATGTGGTAATGAGAGTTTCTCTGTGTAGGTGTCATGCAGTAGTAGAGTAGGCCTCTGTGGGAGTGAGTACGAGTGCTGGGAATGGGGAGCAAAGGAGGGAGGCTTGTGAAGAAGTGGTTCACACTCAAGAAGGCAAAATGTTATGAAAATAAAAGGATGCAGCAGAAGACAATCAGAATAGCACTGGGAGGAAATTAGGACTACAGAGTTGTATGCGGGGAAATTATCCATAGAAAGGCCGTTTGCTATCATAGCAAACACTAATACTAAAGAAATTAAATTGGAAGGCAAGTCATTGACCAAAGGTAGAAGCAGAAAACTAAGGTATTCCCACAGAGATGAAAAGGGTTGCTGGAATGAGAATAGATTTAAGAATGCATAAACAGGAGTAAGAATATTAAGAGCTAGCAGCAGTCTTCAGAAAATATTCCTCATGGGATTTACACAGGATTCTGCAAATGTGGGTCTCAATCTGCATGGGAAATGTCATATGCTATCTGGGTCACAAGCCATGTGCCTTTATCCCATTCATCTTTCATGTTTGCATTGAGTAAAAACAGTACGTAACACAAAATTCATCCTCTGCTCATAGTACTTACCATGAAATATCTGTGGTAGTTATACACTGAGTTTTGCAAGCAAGGGATCCTTCCTTCCCCAGCTAGGTATGGTTTGCATGCCTATTTAAGGAAGACAAAGTACTTCAAATATACATCATCTCATAAAGCCACATGAGGTGAATGGACAAAATTTTCAGGAAATTTTAAATTATTTTATCACTATCAGAAGCTATTATTTCTCTGTGACAATTTCTCTGTGATGAAGAGAATGGTTTCATTTGTACAAACTATGCCATGCCTGGTACCAAGCAGCTCCTAAGGCTGCCAAATTGCTCACCTGGAGAGCTCTTAGCACACAGCTTCCTCCTGCCAGCAGCACTGATGCCACACAAAACCCCCCAGCTTCTCTTGTACACAGACCCTGCTCTCCTCAGATCCCTTCTCAGCCTAGAGAAACTGCTGTTAAGTACAGCATACCATCAAGGCCATATGGATCCAGTGCCACTGCTGAAGGCTGGGGCACTCCAAGCAAAGGAACAGGTACTGGGATGCAGCCACCTTGATCTGGTGCACAGAGCACAGCAGAAGGGCAGAGTCAGCTCTTTCCAGCAGCTGCTTAGGAAGCACCTGATTAACAGCGTGAGTCTAAATAATTCAATAACTTCTGCCATCTGTTGGAAAGAGGTTTCACTTCTTCTCATTTTGTTCTTTTTTTAGGGGGATACCCAGCTTTACTCTGAAAAGCAGGGCTTATTTCTCTGTGTTTCAGAGCTGAGGACTTTAAAACTTCTATACATGGCATATGATATGTCATGAAGATTAGGCAATACCTCGAAATTATCTTTCTTTTAATGGCTTGTAATGAATGGGATGTGATTGCTCATTTCTCAGAAAACTACAGCATTCAGTTACTCTCTTCTCCTGAACTTTAGAGAGTGTCACCAGCACGATGTTGTCCCTTGCTCATTATTTCTAAATTGGTAATATTGGTGCAACAGTTCCAGATGCCCGGGATTAAAATGACATAATAAATTATTTTGCAACTTTGCTTCTAAGAGTCTCAGATTTGTCCATAGTGTTCTTTTTAGGCAAGGCTGCGCTACTCCTGCCAATAGCTTCTGGTATGGAAAAGACAATAGTGCTGTTACCAAAGCATTTTATGACTACTTTCTACCTGCTCCCATCAGACACTTCAGAAAGAGTTATGCATTTACATAATGTGAAATGTTGGTACAACTTCAACTGAAATCATTAAACTGTACAAATGTTTCTAGTATAGGCCAGAGCTATCCTGAGCCATCCATACCTCACAGGAGAGGCATTTTTTGTGATTTTGTGATTTTTGCAAATCACAAGCAAATGCAAACATTTTTAAATTTTTGATTAATTGAAGGCAGGATCTCAAGAATCAGGGGGAATTAGAAAAAGATTTTCCTGAGGATTAACATTAACAAGCATATGTGTAAAACACATTTGTAAAAACTTAGAAAAATCTTTATCAGTATTTTGAGGAAAGCAATTTTTTTCCTATGACTAGAATATAAATAAAATCCCTGTATTTTTTTTTATGTCTGATTGATTGTGAACTCCTGCCAGAAGCTAGATTTATTGAATTTGAGAAAAAATTCTGAAAATGCAAGGCCTACAGACATTAATGTTTCTTTAAGCATTTAAAGTATAGAGAAAGTCTGATCCTATGAGTTTTCAATATAAACATGAAAGCTTATAGTGAGTGTTACGCTATTATTTGAACTGTAGCATACCTTGCTGCCCTGTATATGTACTTGGACCCCTCCCTGATGCAGACACAAATAACAAGACAAGAAGTTTCCACTGAAGATACATGACAACTTAATCACTTTTGTTACTCGGAATATATGGTATGTTCTTGAAGCTATGATAGACTATGATAAATGATCTGCATTGGTACAGATAAGGGGCAAAGCAGATTACTGAAAAACACAAAAACAGATCATAATTGTGCCATGTAACATGGCACATGCCTCCAGAGCTGTACGAGTATCCCTTTCTCTAAAGAGCTTTCTCCTCAGCCACTTCATCTAAGTGTTACAGTAGGATTATGTGAGTATCATGCAACTGAAGACACGTTTGTATGTCTGGATGTAGTTTATCTGTCTTGTAAGGGCACTGAGCCTGAAATACTGCAACTTGCCTCTGAGCAGGGTTTACAAGCTCAGGTTGACAACTGACTTAGGCAACTTTCAGCACCGATCCAAGCAGCATCTGTCTGGGTAGTTATGCCCTGGGCTACAAGACATGAAACTCAAGTAGAACAATAGTGCCTCCATGGTTAAGAAACAGGTGCAATCCACTGCACCTGAAATCTCACTCTTGTCTAAGCTTGGTGAGTTGCCCTGCAGCAGGGACCATTTATATTATATACCTGGCCTGGAAACCTGGGCTTCCTCTCCCTCCTGCAGGTCACTCAGCAGGCTGCTCAGACTGCTTGGAGCAAAGAGATCTGAATCTGCTGTAGAGTTCTGCCTCACTTTGTGCTCATCCAACACACCATTTCAAAGTCATTAGATTTACCAGTCTGCACATAATATGGAAACACATTTATGATTGTCCTTGCTACAATAATTTGAATATGAGTCATATAATTCCATCTAAACTTTAGAAAAAGAAGAGCAACAGATAGCTTTCCTCTCCAGCACTCTGCAAATCCTACCTATGTACTGTCACCAGTCTGGCTAAGTTTACTTGTGAATGGTGGCTACACTGCTGGAACTTTGCTCCCAGAGCTGGAGCAGGGTTCATTGTGCAAGCACGTGAAGTCCTGGCAAGAGGACCAGGATATCTTCTTATCTTCTGTATTAGCTGCAAGCAAGGCAGGAGGCTGACCTCAAACAAGGCCTTACATGGCAAAGCCCTGACTTAGCAAAATACAGAAATAAATGTCTGCATCTAAGACTAGTCCATGTCATAAGGAGACCCATGTGTCTACAAAAAATACATTTCATATGCAAGGGACCTACATGGCATAACATATCTCCTGCTAGGATTGCAACATTGCAACACCATCTCTTTCAGATTTTCAGTAATTCTCAGTTGGACTTTTTATCTGAAGTGAAATGGGGTCACATTTTGTTTTGGTTCTTAATGTTATCAGAGCTAGATAAATTACATTTAGTCCCTCAAATGTGATCAGTGCTTTTAAAATCTATTTGATCCTAATCCTCTTCCTTAACTCCACTCTGCCCTGGATATCATCCTCTGACCTCTGTGTCACAGTGCTTTTAAAAAGTGCAACTGCTGAAATCATTGCACTGCAGACTGAAGCATGAATGCGTATCAGTTGTTCTCATTAGCCTGTAATGCTCAGAGGTCCTCTCTAAAGGGTAAGCTGCATCACCCACAAAGGCTGAATGGCTGAGACAAAAAATACAACTGCAAAATTGTATCATAAATCTATTTTAGGCCTAGGAGAGTGTTCCCTGGTTAGCTGTATGCTGGAGATACTGTAGGAAACACCAGAAACAGCTGGAGCTGCATTCAGCCTCATGAGGAACAGGGTCTTGGGGGGAGTGGAAAACAAAAGCAAAAGCAAAACCACATTATCGCATTGGTCTTTTTGTTAAATTCCATTTCTCTTTCTTTATACATGGAAGCTCTTTTCTCCAAATCCCATCTTATAGTATGGACTTTCAACTCATTTGTGCAAAACAAAAGAAAAGTTGTTTTTGACATACATCCTTGCAACTGAAGAGCCATTAAAAATTATGAGGCTGATGATGCAAGGTTAACTACTAGAGACCAGAGGGAAACGTCCATGCACTTATTAACAATAAGTCTCATTTCCACAGGCAGTCATGACAGAGCTCAGTTTCGCATGAAACCCCCATCACACAAAATTAAGTTAATCGAGAGCTCTTTGCTGCCTTATCATACATTATGAACAAAGGAAAGATAAAGACTGAGATGGTGAAAACAGAGACAAAGAAAACAGAGACAGTGATAGAGAAAAAAGTGTATTTCCTGTGGCCTGCCACTTGCCATCCATGCTAGTTCTTAAATTTAAGTATTTCACTCTCAGATCCAAACTGTCTGAACATCAGTATGTAAACGGAAGGTGTAGCACACTTTAAAGATCTTAGAAGCGAGAAAAGAGAGGAAAAAGCAAAGAAAGTGGTTCATAGAAAATGTTTGGCTACCTCTGAAGAGGAAAAATGAGCTGTCCTTACGCTGCTGAGCCATGCATACTACTGAAAACGTCTGTTTGCCTCCAGGTTGTCTGCACAGCTGAGCAAACAATTGCAAGGAGGCTCTGCCCATGCTCCAAGCTGGCAGATAACCACAAGAAGTAACAACCAGGAGAGGAGCAAGTTTCCTGCAGATTGGAGGAGTGGCTTTTAGAATGCTACAAGGAGCTGAGAAAAAAAAAAAAACAACAAAATAGGTTCCTGGTGAAAGAGTACAGATCCTCAAGTGCTGCAAAATGCACTTCTGGGTTTCATTAAGTAAACACAAGAAACACAAGCATTTACCAGAGATAAGATTATTTTTCTTCATCTACACAGTAATCTATGAAATTTTAACTCTGTCCTTAATAGAAGCTAAAAGATCACATATGCTCAATGATCACGTTAGCAATGTCGATTACACTGAATTTTCCACCAAACTACTGAACCATGGTGGCTGAAGAACTCTGGGGAAATACTTTTATGAGACAGTATTAGGGGAAAGACAAAGAGGAAGGGAAAAAATATTTCAACAGCATAGCTTTATAGATGGTTCCCACAGCAGCACACTTTAATTAGTAAATCCAACATAGAAAACTGAAAAAGTGCACACAGAATGTATTCAGACTGATCAGATGGATTACTCAAGAAAATGTATACTTCCATCTCATTAGTGCCTCCAGGAAAGAGCTGGTAGCTGATTCCTGATCTATATCTAAAATCTTTCAGACCTACAACCATAGAGTACCAATTCTTACTTCTGTAAGCAATTTCATAGGACTAAATATACTCAGGAATTTCCAGAAATGAGCGCTCATGCATGATCCCTCACTGTACTGTAAGTTTTAATCAAGTTTTGCTACCAGATTAATACTGGTTTTTACAGTCCAACACAGAAGCACGGCAGCAGGTTTCCATCACCAGTGTGCCTCAGGCTTTCCTACAGAACTGAAAAGAACAGTCTTCACCTTCTGCTCATTTTTATTTTTAAGAAAAGAAGCAAAACAATTTTTCATTCAAAGTACAGTGCCCCACGCTGCTTTGTTTTGCAAATGACTTTTTCAGCAGGGTCATGGCTGCTAGTGATTCAGTACACCTCTGTGCATTTTCATAGCACTAATGATTTGCGCAGTGTACAGCAGAAAGAACTATTCTGTTTCTGGATGACCTCAGGTGTTACGAAAACAGTTTCTTTTTTCAAGCTCTTTTCATCCTGGATCTCTCTACTGTGAACTAAAATATAACTGGGCACAATTAGGCAGGGTTTCTTAGATAAAGCTTCTTTTGCTTGCCCAAAGGAAGAATAAAAGGGGTAATGGTAACTAGAAAACTACAGCAGAGTAGGAGAAGAGGATTTTTTGTTGTTACAAGTGGTCCAACCATGCATGTTATCAGAATTTATAGATTAACATTCTAAAGGTATACTTTTCCTCTCCTTTCCTCTCTCCTTTCTTCTCCTCTCCTCCCCTCCTTTCTTTCTCTCTCTCTCTTTTTTTCTCTAACTTTTAAAGATAATCAATGTTTCTTTCAAAATGACAGACTTAGCAAAAGCATAGGGAAGAAAGCCAATGTCAAGTGGTTTAGACTACTCTAACACTTAAAGTTGGGACTGTATTTAAGAATATGGAAGAACTGGAGTGTAAGTTTACTCAGTATTATTTTCTTAGCACAAAAAATAGGATATTTTAGTATGCTTTTTGAAATACAATTTTATCTCCTTTGCATACATATATGAAAGACACAATCTATTCTAAATGAAAAGCATTAATTTGTAGAGTAAAATTAGGATAATTAAATTTCTCAGTAAAAGTCTGTCCTTTATGTAACAGGAAAAGGCCTTTTCTAGCCAATATATAGCAATTCAGCTGACATTTACTATAGCCCCAAGTGAGACAGACAGAGCTAAACTACTTTCATGTTGCAGAATAACATGGATAATGTAATAATCAGAATTTTAATGGAAGAATAAATTAAAAGAAGCATGACAATCACACATTATGAAATAAACAATCATCACTTGAGTAAATACCTGCAAAGACCTGGAAGAATGCTGAAAAGTAGACTGCAGCAGCAAAATGGGATGGGCATCACATGCTATGAGGGGAAAGAGAACTGAGCAAAATGTACAAAGCAGATCTGGGGATGTCTTGTGTAATAATTCTGCTCTTTGTGGTCTGAGAGCATGCTGCAGGAAGAGGAAAAGGTACACTGAGGCCTGATAGAAAACTGTAAATTTTCAACAGTTGCTGACAGCAATGCATGAAAATCTTCATTATTTTGTCTCTGCTAGAGAGAATGCAGAGAATAAGTCTAAACAAAGAAAACACTGTTTCCTGGAAATATATTGCATAATTAATTTTTTAACATGTGCAACATTCTAGCTATAGATCTGACTAAACACTCACTGAACTAAATCCACGCCCACAACCTCAGAAATATTCAATAAGTACTAACAAAAAAGTTTTTCTACAAACTAGATCTTGCTTTGTTGACTTGAGGTCAGGGCTGTCAGGGCATCATCGAATTCCAGAGGCTTCTATAAGAAACCTCTAAGGGAGAAAAATATTGAATGTAAGTCTTAGGGATTAATTTTAAAACATAATTCAGTTTTGATAATTGGATAGCTAGTGATACTTGCAGGCAATGGGGTAGAGAATGTAGCGTGGGTACTGGTGAAGTGGATGGCTGTCAGATACCTGTTCACACAGAGAGGCGTCCAGGTCCGCTGCAGAGGGAGTCAGCAGAAGAGTTTGACCTGAACTTCTCTTTGGTTTTCTTTTCCTAGCAGGTACATTGAAAACCAATTTATTTTTCCTGGTAATTTCCCTAGGCTTTCTCCCTGCATGCCTCGCTTTTCAATGAGCCCCATTTTGCCAGTGGGACTATAACTGAGATTAAGTAATCTGGTCTGGCTAGTTAAAGCACACAGATATTACATATTCCTCCAGTTCTACATGCAATTCAAAAAGAAACAAATGAAGCCACAACCAAACCAAATACTTTACGTACATCTACATGCATAAATGGTGTCTGACATGGAAGTGCATATGAAACAAGGGCATGTAAATTAATTCCTCCATGAGTTAAAAATGGCACCCACTGACATTCATTGACACTTGCAGAATGTTTATGGAGACCAAAGAGTGGACGTGAGCATAGTGAGATAGGGGGTGGTATGTTTCAGCAGTGGTGACAGTAATGTGAAAGACAGGCACACTCTGGACAGCCACTCACACAGCTCTCACACCATGCAATGAAGAGTGTCTTGATCAGCTCATTCACACAAATTGGTGGATTACGACCAAGGAACTGTGGTTGAGCTCAAGATTGGCGTCAAACCATTGGAAACAATGGTGGCAACACTGGAGTACAGCAAAGATTGTGCCAAGTGGGTTCCATGAATGATTGCACAGGAACAGAATGAACACCACGTGCAGGTTTCTCAGGACCTATTGAACCAATATGAGGTTGAAGGTGACAGTTTCCTGGATCACATCATTACCAGTGATTAAACATGACGTAACTACTACAAGCTGGCAGTCCCTGGAGCGGCAACACGTGAATTCCCCATGGAAGAAAAAGTTCAATATGCAGCCCTCAGCAGGTAAAGGATGTACATTGTTTTTTGGGATAGGAAAGGGGTGATCCTTCTGGATTTTCTGAAACCCAGAGAAACTATTACCTTCTTCACCATGACACTGATTAAGCTGAAGCCTCAAACTTCCAGAGCCAGGCCAGGGAAGAAGAAAACCTTTCTCTTGCAACACTGTAACATTAGGCCCCACACCAGTTTGAAGACTGTGAAGCACATTGCTAGTCTTAGCTAGATAGTTCTGCCGCACCCACGATACAGTCCAGATTTGGTGCATTTTGACTTCTATCTGCTCAGGTCAGTGAAAGATGGAGTGCATGGGGAATATTTTCCTAGCAATAATACTGTCACAGTAGCTGTGAAACAGTGGGCTACATACACTGGTGCAGATTTTTACAAGAGCAGCATGCAGGCTTTTGTTCATTATTGGCAAAAATGCATAGCTAACGGTGGTGATTATGCTGAAAAATAATGTTCTTGTCAGATCCGTACAGCTCAAACTTCTCTTCTGCCAAGCCCAAGAATGCCCTTACTCTCCTCAGCCAATTATCCCAATTGCCTTTATTCCTGTTTTCTCTTCTGTGGACAGAGATCTTACCTCAGGAAAGACTGCTCTTATCTCAACTGCCACCTATCCTGGAGACACAGAAAGTCCTTAATCATCTTTTTAATTGTAAAGCTCTTCAGCTGCCTAAAGCTCTGCTTCTGGCTCTGCTCTGAAATGTTTCAGCCTTTGGGGCAGTTCAGTAAATAAGTCAAACCGAAGCTTTAACAGGATTTACAAGCTAGATTTTCTACTTGTCATGCCTCCAGTCTTCACCTAGTAGGTGCAAGAGACAGAGTTCTACAGAAATCATGGGTTTGTTTCTCTTTTATCTAGTATCTTAATGGCTAGAGCACTCACTTAAGGCAATTAGGATTCAATTCCTTTCTAATCTTTTGATAGAGACTGACCCAGCTACTAGGCAGTAATGTACTCTGAAATTAGGACATTCACATTTCTTTCTGGGGCAGTTGCTGAAGTGGTATGGAAAACTGACACCAGAGGTAGAAAAACAGCAAGTGCATTCATGACTCAGGAAGAAAGGATTGGGAACCAGAGCCTTTTTCACTGAAGAACTTCTAATTTTATGCTAAATATGTAGTAGAATAGGAACTAGACCCCACCACTATTTACCATGATGGTTTGGAAAGGAAGTATGAATCCTTTGCCATTGCTTAAATATTTGAAAGAAGAGAGGTAGTGGTCATGCTTCAGGAACATGCTCACAGTGGTGAATTCCAAACAGATGGAACCAGTCCCTTGCCAGCCAGCTGGGATGCCAAAACAATCAGTCTAGGAGACCCAACCCCCTCCTCTGCCTCTGAGCCACAGGTAAACAGTGGCTCCCCTCCTGGAGGGCTGACTTCTGCAGACTCCATTCCTCAGCACCTAAGTCCAGCTTTCCAACAGATACACCCATTTTGTTATTATCTCTGTTAACATAGTACAGAGATGCCACAACAGCTACACGCATGCAGGGCCAGTTAACTTTTGGCACAGCATCAGGCAATTCCAGCAGTATTGCTTCCAGAGCCTTGTTATCAAGGCCATGACACTCACCAGGTCAGGAAACTGTTGCCCTGCATTTCGTTGCATGTAGACATGTCCTAACTTGTGCCATACCTTTCATAAGAAGCCAAAGAATTCTGCTTGGACTTCATAAGTTCCATTAACTACTTGGCAGCAAGATGCTGTAAAAAAACTACATACTGACTGACATGCAGCAACAGATGAAAACTTAGATGTCGGGAAGAATTACGATCCTCCCCTCAGCACCTCTGATGACTCCCTCTAGACAGTTTCATTAAAACACGATAACCTTGGTGTTTAACATGAACTGAAATTCACAGTAGCATTAGTAAATATGGAATTTTTTATAGTGCTTCTTTGCACACTTAATTGTCCACCTCCAGTACCAGAGCATTAGCCTCTGGGACATGGTATGTCCTATTTAGATGACTGCTACATGTAAACCAAAACTTCGCACAGTCTATGTCTGCTTAGTCCTGCCCAGTCAGGCCTGTAAATACTGACCAAGCTAATGAATGACTTTTCAAAGCTTAATTCAGACAATCAGGTGGAAGGGGGAGGGCTGGAAAGCAGATACATGAGTAGAAACCCAAAGGTTTTATAAGACATAGGGTTTATCTTAAAAGAACTTCCGCATTTTTTTTTCTAATTGCTATGTTGTTGGTCTTTTTACAGACAATAAGGTATTGACACTGCCAAGAGCCTTACACAATCCCAATGGAATTTGGATTGCAAGTGGTAAAACAAACGCTCTGTAATCACACTGCTTGTTGTAGCGCTGCGTATGCAGACGTTATCTTTCAATGTAAAATACTGCGGAAAAAGTCATAATGTTATTATTTGAATAAAAGTTTCTAAATAAAACACCTTATATTTTACCATCTCTGAAATAAGGTTTAATCAGAACCTTTGTGGATAAATTAATGGTTCTAAGTGCAAACAAGTAAGTATACACACAAAACACATCCCAGCTGTGCAACCACTATTTTTGAGATGAAGGCATCACAAATTGCAGCCATTTTGCTATCAGCTTTGGTGACAACTACGCGAAAAGTTTAGAAAAGTTTATATGAAATCATCCGAGACTGAGGACTGCTGTTTGGATAAATTCTAAAGCAATTACATAAGCTAATTATTTTTTTTTTTCATTCATGTGGCTTAATTCACAGGCTTTGATATTTGCTTTATTAATTCAAGATACTTCATATTTGTTTATGGAAAAATAAAATTACTTTTTCAATAATGATTACAGATCAATGCAGCAAACACAACTGTTTTCAGAAAACTGCAAATAAACATTTACAGCAGAAAAGCAGTTGTAATTACCTCCAACATAACTCTCTTCTGATAAATTATTTCTGCACTTTTGGTAATTCAGAACCCTGCAATAGGCAGTCAACTCTAACTCAGAACAGTTTGATCCTTTATTGTGACTTTAATACTTTGCAAATCATTAAGATTTAACAGTGTGAAAGCAGAATCATGCGGTATGCAATTATGCAGTCTGAAGATAGTCCTATGCTATGTGGCTATCATTTCAACAGGAAGCTCTTCTCTGGTATTACTACTCTCCCACAGTGCATGAACATCTGCAATAAAGTCTGTCACAGTAGCGTGCAACACTGTAATGTCCTTAGACTGCAGAACTTGTGAAGATAAGCTCCTTTGAGATATGTTTTATATCAGTTGTTCTCCCACTGAAGCTCAACAAAGCCATGTAATAGCATGGGAAGAGCATAGAAATAGCTTGGTGGTTCTGGCTCTCAGCTTTTGAAACACAGCCCTGCCAAAAAAACTGCCCTGACATGTTCTGACATGATCTGAGCACAACTAGAAGCATCATAACACAGAGACAGGAAAGTAGCAAGCTGAAAAGTTTTTACTTTTCTTTTCCCAGTAGGAATCAGACTAGTTTTGTCTTCCTGACTTTGGTAAAACTGTCTTTGCAAATTGGGATAGGACAAAACCTTCTTTGATTTATCTACCAAGAAAGTAAGCATCTAGAAAAGCCTCTCCAGACAAAAAAAAAAAAAAAAAAAATAGAAGTCATTCTTTTGTTTGTTTCAAGCATGTCCAACTGCGGATCCTGGAGATGGAGAAGTATTACAAAGCACAGAATAAACTCGTTTAGTGCTTTTTTTCTGCCCTCTGCACAAACACTGCCTAAGTGTGTGGTGAGCACTTCATATTTATACACCAGGCTTGTATGGTTGTGTGAGGGTGAAGTGCAGTCCTGGCACAGATCTGCCAGTTCCTATTACAGTCATTTTCCTTTCTGGCAAAGGAAGATCTGCGGCACACGTCCTTGTGACAGCTCTGTGATACTCAGATGTCCCACTGGCAGAAAGCAGCTGCATCACTACTGAGTGTTTTGTCTCATGAGTCTGCTCTGTTTTCTGCATGAATAAAATTAAACATGGCAGGCCTGAGATTAAAGTCTCTTAGCTGCTATTCCTCTCATAGTGGAAACTAAATGTTATGGTGCTGACAAACTCTTGTTTCTCTCCACTGAAGGACCAGTTTAAGGCACAAGTAACCTCCAATCCAATCTATGCACAAGTTCCCATCAGCAGCGAGATTAAAAAGCAGTACAAGGAGAATGACTATGATGAGTCTGTATCCTAGGCATGAGAAAAGCTTGCCAAAGACCGTGTCATGTTGCAGTGCTCTTAGAGTCATCATTTTATTGTACTTGATGTATAGCAATTCTCCATAAGAAAAACTGGATGGTACTTTTGGATTTCATTTGTTTTCGTGTGAGATAGCAAGTTCAATGAATCATGCATTTGGGGATGTACTGAAACAACTAACAATTCTTCAGATCAAATTTTACTAAGAATTTCAGTTGGAATGATTGAAAATATTTTCAAAATGAGTTATATGTCTCTACTTTAAAGCAATCAAATACATCTACACTAACTTTCTCAAAAGAAAAAGAATATTTTATAGAATATTTAAGTTCTCCACCCATTTGTAGGGACCAGATCAAAATGCCCCCTACTGAAATATTACTATTAATAGTAGTACATGATCCTTCATGGATTTATTTCACAAATAACATTAATAAACCCAGACTTATAAAGTACAGCACCCCTGAAACAACAGATTAGTTTTAGAACATACTGAAGGAATATCTGTAATTTAATTATTTTGGAAAACTAGTTCCTCTTTCCTATTTCTCCTCAAAGAGGTCAAGTTCGGTACACCTTCAATAGCATTTTCTTATCTCTAAGAGAAAAATGCCTCATCAATTCAATACAGACATATCTCTGTCAAACTATCTCACTCATTTTCCGTTAAGAATAAGGCATGATCTATTTTATCCATCTATGTGTTCCGCTATGTGCACATGTCACTTGATACAGAATTCACCATGCAGAAGCATAAATCAAGGAAGACAGTGGCATTTCAGGACAGGAAGAGGTGTCTTGGCCTAACACCTCTTCCTGACTGCAGGTAGGCGAGCAATCTGGTAACTTCATCTGGAACAATTTTAGCCAGTTCAAATAAATACTGCCTTGAGGCTATTCTAACTTCTGCCAGGAACTGATTCATACATAGTAGGCTCTTGAATCTGGGTGATGGAATCATGATGAAAAGGGCCAAGTGTCAGTGTTTTTCACAAAACAAGTGTTTTCTTCCAGACTTGATCTTCTTCCATTCCCTTTTGCAAAAGTGCTTCAAGCTCTGGAACAGCTATAGATAGAACTTCTTAATAGCACTGGAAAGGATTATTTTTTTGTTGTTGTTTAACCTGAAAGTATCTTTTTTTTTTTTTTTAATGAAAGACATCATTGAAATAAGTACAGTATTATAGGTAAAAGCTAAAACAAGAAGATACTCCAGTCACCAGCTTAGTAGCAGTGAAAACAATTTTCAAAACTTCAGAAATGTTTACAAAATGGAAGTTTGTATAGGTCTAGACTTATTCCTGTAAAATAAACATTCCTAGGATTTACTACAGTTGTCACTTCTGGAATCTTTCCATTGGTAACTGCAATTAAGGAAGCATGTAAAAAGAAATGAATTTTCTGAGGATTTTGGGCCTTTACTTGTGTGGATGCCCCATCCCTGGAGGCATTCAAGGCCAGGCTGGATGTGGCTCCAGGCAGCCTGGTCTAGTGGCTAGCAACCCTGCACACAGCAGGGATTTGAAACTAAATTATCTTTGAGGTCCTTTTCAACACAGGCCATTCTATGATTTGATGATGATACTCTGCCTGGAAATACTCAGTTCTGAGCACATTCATATATGGATGTGTCCAGGCAGACTCAGCACATCCATTTGCCAAAAGATGTTCTGCATTCCACTGGGTAAGTTTGTGGAAGTAATCACTCTGTAAATATCTAATTTCCACAGCTCAGTGGGATTGCCACAGACTGACTTGGGCAAGTATCAGCTGGTACAGAGGCAAATATCAGGTAGGCAGGTAATACAAGTTGCCAGTCACAGCCTTTACTGCAGATTGCAAGAGCCAGTCTTGCACATTGCAAGAGCAGCAGCTGCTGAGTAGAAAGGAGCAAGAGGAACAAGCTAATGGCCACTATATGGACTTTACTAAGTTGCCATGTAATGCTTGAAGTCTCACCTGTCCTGAATTTAGTAGATTCCAGAAACAACTAAGAAATTTAAGTCAAGAGTATAAAGTCTACAAAACAAGAAAGTTCCTTAAAGGCCAATGCATAGGACAGCTGTAATATCACAGAAATCTCTGTTTTTTTACTTATCAAGAAAGTGGACATCTAGAGGAGCTAAGATCTAGCATGCACAGCCTTTTGGAAATAACTGCACAACTCAAGCAGGTTGTTATTGTATCTAAAAAGAAAGTTTATGCATATAAACGTGTACCTTCAGTGTCCCAATGTCTGCCCTGCTATTTAGACCTTCCTCAGTCATTCTCCAGGCTCTGGAAAAGCAAAACTGCCAAACTATATTAAACCCTTAGTAAATGACTAATTCATGGGTCACCCTGAAAGTAATGCATCCTATTTATTTCCATGGACACTACAGCAGATACAAAGAGCACAATGACACTATTTGATAGAATAAATTCTCTGCTACAAAACACTCTTTTTCAACACAGTCACCAACATCAGTTGTGTGTTTTTGCCAGTGATGAACAGGAGACTTCATGCCATATTCTTAAAATTCTGCACCATCTGAGGTGACCCACTATCACTGTCACTTGTGCTGAAATGCACCACCCACCGCCTCATTGTGCTCACATCCACTCCTTGGGCTCCATAAACATAAGCAAGTGTCGATTAATGTCAACTGGTGCCATTTTTTCTTCACAGAGGAATTCAGTGAGACACCTTTGTTTCATACACACTTCTATGTCAGATGTCATTTTGTCAGACTGCCCCTCTGCTGCCATCTGTCACACAACAACAACATGATATGGAATACTGTGGGAAGGTTCATCCTATACTGCCATACCACCAAGGCATTACTTTTGGAACAGCCCTCATAGAAAGAGTGGCTGGCATGTAATGGGTGAACAGGATATCTTAACTGTTAATAAGCGCTACCATTACTAACCTGTAAAATTTAGGTCACCTGGACAGTTGCAACAGTCTCAGCATGTTGGTATTGCCTTTCCCTTACTAGCCTTCCATAGTTAAGTTTAGTTGCCTGAGTGAAACATATGAAGATCTGATATTCAAATTGTAGTCTCCAAATTGTACAAAAATCTATTCTTTCCCAGGAAACACTGTCTGGGCAACATTCTATTAATTTTTACTCCTTTTGGATTGTCAGTAATGTTCCTTTGATTCTATGCAGAAAAAGCTATAGCCTCGAATTTGAATTCTCAGAAAGATATTTGTTGGAACCTTTCTGTTCTGGTTTCAACTGGAAACAAAATATCCACAGAAGCTGAAAATCAGCTTTGTTCTTGACACACCATTTACATTTGGTATTTTTCTCCTGTACTTGAAGGGCATATTTGTCATTACAACACTGCAGTGTTTCAATAAAATAGTATAAATGCTTTACCACATTTTTACATCCTATTTTTAATTTTGGTGATTTTTTTTTTCAAGAGCTTTTGTTTAAAGAAATGAATTTTTAAAATATTGTTGAATACAACCTGGGAAAGAATGCATTTGCCATGTTCTCTTTCATGCAAAAGACCTGACTGAATACTTAAAGCAGTGATCATGAAAGACCACTTCCATATAAACCGGTTATAATTCTACATGTTTTAAACTAGTATTCCAGATGCACTGAAGACAACACTAGGAAGTTATTGCTTCCCATTAAAGACACAGAAAAATATATACTTCTTTTGGAGGAAGAATACACAAAATTATGGTAACAGCATCAGTAACAGCAGTAATAGACATTTTGCATTTACTCTTGCTTATTTATATATGCCACAGAAAGTCTGAGTAACTAATAGATAGATTCAGTCCAGTATATAAAATAACTTACAGCTTCTCAACATCTAGTGCTGCTCTGGATTTATCCTTTTTAATCAGTGTCTGATTTTGTCTCTTGATGGCTTGGGTAGAATCTAGGGCCTAATAACACGATTTGCAAAGTTCCCATTGGATTTAAATAAATCAAAGTGTATTAATTGCCAATCTGTGCATTGCCCCTTTAGAAAAAAAAATATATATATATACCCTGTGTCATTGCTACGATTGTCTGTGTCTCAACCCATCAGGCGTTGTCAGCCCACCAGCTGTTAATCTAATCTTTCAAAGGAGTATTATCCTGGGCAACGCAGCCACAGGAAGGTTACCGGATTGGCTTGAAATTACACAGCTGCTCAGTGGTGGCTTCCCCTGTAGACAGTATTACACAAGGCACCTCTCAGGCACTGAAAGGTAAGTCATCCTTAGTCAAACTGAAGGTGAGGTCTTATACAGGACCACAGAAGAAGAACTGGAGAGGGGATAATACCTAGACTGATTGTTGTTATCCTAGACAAAAGCAAAGTCAATGAGTTTACCATACTGTTTATTAACAGGGGCAATAAGTAATGTTGGGGTCTTCTACCAATTTTTTCTTGAAGGAAATTCATATGAGCTAACAAAGGGAAACTGGTCCTACTGTACCACTGCTATTTACAGTCAGAAGGCAATTCTTCAAACAGTGCCCCAAGAGCTGTGATTTCAAGGAAAAATGAGTATGTTTCTGGTCGTATAAGACAGCCATAATGATATGAACCCGCATCGGTTAGGGTACTTTTGTAAACTTTTGTACGTAGACATAGTTATTTTTTGCAATCTTAAAATAACAGTGCTGTAAAACAAAGGAACTCTTTTTTTCCTTCCTCACATGGAAGCTGAAGGACACCTGGTAATATATACAGAGATGAAATGCAGTTTTACAAGTACTATTTCCCTGCTTCTGTTTAGCTTGGGAACAGTGTTGCATTTTCTTTAGCACTGCTGCAAGGAAATGAAAGTTGTTTACGTTGTTAGGAGATTATGTGCCAGTTATTCAAAGACTGTAAGTAGGAATGTTCATCTAAGTGTATTTTGAAAGGTGCAGGTTTTGGATGCCACAGAAATGATGCAGCCATCTATCTAAATTGTGAATACAGACTGATCACAGCAGGAGCAGAATAAACATTTTTAAATTGCTCTCATTTTGCATTTTGACAATGGACTGACAGCTCTGCACAAATGCCATGAGCTAATATGTACTCACAGGAAGCTCAAGAAGCATGGGAGTTTACTGAGCAGCTTGTGTATCTCTTTCCCATGCAATTGTGAAAAGAACAGTAACACCTACAGGGAGGGAGGATGGTGAATGAATGGGGACTCAGAGAGAACAAGGGATGGTACAGCTGCACAGGCTGTTAACAGGAACAGTGCAATGCCTGTGATGGTGATCATGCGATGTGGTGATGCGCAGGTTGGCTAAGCAGTCCTTTCCCCACCCACCACTCCTCAAACCATACTAACCTATACTGAAGTTGCTGCCACTCCTGATTATTATCCCCACTCCTTCATAACAGGAGTAAAAATGTCTTAGGATTTGAAAAGGTATACTCTGTACAGCTGCTTCTACCAGAGAATTCTAAAATGTTTCCTCCTCCTTCCTGTAAGCATCTAACTACCATCTATAGAGAAACATTATCATATCTAGCCACGTATTCTCCCATACCTTCCAGAGGTGTAAAGAAGAAACTGGATGGAAATGCTTCATCTTAGGGAAAAAGGTTTTGATTTTCTTTTCACGCATTCCAATAGCTAGACACTGCTATAGCATTTTTTAAATTAAATGGTCTCTAGTTCCCCATTTGATAACTGTGTCTTTGTTGCCCTAAACAAAGCATCTGAATATGCCAGTTTCTATATGTTTCCTTCATGAGCTAGCACCTCCTAGATTGTCTCTTTCATATCCATGCATGTCAATGCATGGCATATGTAACAATCAAAACACAATTACTGTGATGAAGAGATTTCAAAACTTTTGGCAGGAAGCTACAGGAACAGGAATATAAAGCCTGACAAAATAGCTCTATGCTATGCAGAAAGGAGATACTTTTAAAGAGGTGTTTGAAAATCAGCCTATCACTTTCCAGGTAGGAAGGAAAACAAGTGTGAGCATCAGATGTTTGTGGGTGAAAATGATGTCTTTTATAAAGCTGTAATCTCGTGTAATGTCAAAGTAATTAAATGTGTAAATGACATCATGTCTACCTCAGCACATTTTCACTCCAAAAGTTGACAAAATCAGGAGGCAGCTGAGTTCCAAACTGAGTTGGCAGTATGAAGTAAAAATATTTGTAAATAAGCCTGGTCCATTTTTTTGCCTAGTAGGTGACTGTCTTACAAGCTGTTCTAACAAACAAGTGATATTGATGAAACTTCCACAAACCAAAATGCAAGATAAGAGCTTTCCCAGAGCAACTTTCCAGACAGCCAGTCAAGCAACGCAGTTTCTCCGCACCTGCATGGTTACTGTGATGTTCGTACACAAGCCCACATTAGAAAATTATACAAAACATCAGTGTGTCTTCCCAACTGAAATTTTAAGCCTGAGTAGACATAAATCAATTCTGACTTTTACAGCTGTACAGCAAGCTCTCTCACTTTTCTTTGGGCTGGGTTTTTTTGGTTGGTTGGTTGGTTAGTTTTTGTTTTTTTCTTGTTTTTGCTAGGCAGCACCAACTGTTTAAGTTACACATATATATGAAAATATATTTATATGCATATATATATAACAAACACACACATATATATTAGCTTTTGTACAATATTTAGAGGCTAAAAACAATAATGAAATGCTTAGTTGTACCTTTTTTATTGACACAGCCTTCCTGTTCTTATGACTAGTTTCCTCTAAGGAAAATGTGACATGTTGGATGATTTCCCATTTTCTATTCAAAGAGGAAGTATACAGGCCAACCGACATTTGACTTCTCTGCTAATCTTTAGCTACCAAAGAACACCTGCAGCCTAACAGTTTGTTCTGCTGCCTAAGGTCTGTAATAATCAAAATACATTGTTCAACAAAGGGAAAAGTTGACATTACACCACCTGGGAATAAAATAATTTCTAATTTATATGTAGCAGCACAAAAAAAGGCGCACAGTGCAGATTCATGCAAAGCAAAGACAAGTAACCATTTAGAATCATGTGTGAAAAGTCTAGTTCTTCCTAACCTAGGAAAATAGAAGGGGTGAAAAAAATAAAGGACTCCACATTCTGCTTTCGTTACAGTCACAGCAACATGCTACTGCTGCAACCTCTGTGAGACATGTGGGATGGAATGGAATCTCCCTCCCACTTTGTACTGCACCACTCTATTGTGTAGTGTTACGCATGTTTAACTTTCTGATACAATGCAATGGCTTTCGTATGATCAAATTGCAAATAAATACAGGGAACAGATCCAGGTACCTAGAAATTCCCAGGACACCTCCACAGATAATTCCATGCTTCAGAGAAGGCATTCACAAGCTTTCTGGCAGACATAGATCCCTGGAGATACCTGTAATGTAAATTAATACATGCTGATATTACGCATTTCACAGCAGCAGCTGACCACATTCCACAATAGGAATGTCCCTAGACCGTGTATTTACAGTACTACATGTCAATTTAATACCCACTGATGTCATGTTTATTCCTCATAGGTTATCAATTTCGTAATATCCAACATCAACCATCAATGGGTTTTCTATCATACTTTACAAACAGTAGACAGGGAACTTCCATTATTTTTTTTTTCATCTTGACTATCACAGTTCCTACTATGAATTCATTTCACCACTGTTGGATTTTTCTCACAGTTTGAGTCATATTTTATATATACATAATGTACTGAATTATTGTAGAATATCAGCACCTGAATGAAACATTACTCTGAAAGAATCACTTTTACTGTCTAAATATCATGCATGATCAGAATTATACTATAACAAGAAGCAAAAGAGAATCAACACCTCCAAAGAGTCTAAAATGCCTTTTGAAGTGCTGAACATTTAGAGTACATCCTAATCATAGGGGAGCTGGTTATGAGCAAAACAACTGCTTGTTGTATATTATGGTTTAATTTGTTTTCCCTTCATGTTTTACCATATGAATACACTGATTTATTGTACAAGCATCCCTTCTGCTATTTTTCTGCATCTATACCAAACTATGCATTACTTCTTTGAATCTGTGCTGAAGACATCTTACCACTCTCAAATATGGGAAGGGAATATTGAGAAAGTTCCTTCAGAGAGATGTTTCACCAGAGAAAGAAATGCATGTTTGTCTGCTGGAAAAGACAGCTGGGATTCAAATATGACTTCACAAGAAAAGTGGTGACATTTTCACTATTAGGCAACACAGAGAAAGAGTGAAACATTATCAAGGTTGTGTCATTTGCAATTAGATGGTGCACAAAGGCTGATTAGATGAAGATGTGGATGTAAATGGAAGAAAAATGTCATTTGGCCCAAGGCCCTGTCATTCAGGGCAAGGATCACAATAAATTTAATACCAATAATATATATATATATATAGAATATCACAATAAATTTAAATTTAATTTCAGAAAACTGACTTGGTTGAAGCTAACTGAGCAAATGCAAATTGGTAAGGTTTGTTCTTATTCCTCCTCTGCCATCATGTCCTTGCATGACCCTAAGCAACTCTGTATCCTCTTGCCTCAAGTTACCCACTCTGAAAAGGAAGAAGAAGGATATTGGCTTTATTTGAGTGGGTTTCACAACAAGTAACATCGTTTTCAGAAAGACTTCATGTTGAAGAAAATTGCCCAGGCACTTTCTACATGCAGACAAAAGACAGCTAAGGACTTGCAAAGAGTGTTATGTCCTATCCAAAGGCAGTTATATGTCAAGTGCAGAAGGACTGTCTCTCCTAAAAGACCTAGCCTATGCCTCTCCAGTGACTGAGAGCCTAGATGACAATTTAAAGCATACATATGATAGAGGATGATGAGTTAAATTTGTCAGGAACTGAAACTGAGACACATATTCCCTTGTAATATATATATGCCAATAGCTCTTCAGTACAAGTGTTTTTAATGCACCAACCATGTATACTTTAGATGAAGTGTTCTCATCTTAAATATTGAATCTTAACAGCAGTGAGGGATTCAAATATATCTCATACTGGTCTCTCTGTTTCAGTACTGCCCGTAGCATTATCTAGTTTGCTTTTTGTCACTGTAATCTCATATGATTGCACCCTCAGTAAGTTTAGAGATGACACCAAGTTGTCAGGAAGTGTTGACCTGCCTGAGGATTCAGTTCAACAAGACCAAGTGCTGGGTCCTGCATTTTGGCCACAACCCCAGGCAACGCAACAGGCATGAGGCAGATTGACTGGAAGATGGTATGGAAGGAATGGACCTAGGGGTATTGGCCGATGCCCAGCAAAATATGAGCCCCCAGTGTGCCCAGGCAGGCAAGAAGGCCAAGGGCATCCTGGCTAGTATCAGAAATAGTGTTGCCTCTGTGTTGTTATTGGGAAACTCTAGGTACATGAAAAAAGGAAATAATAAACAATTTAAATGATATTCCACTCCAATTTAAACCTCTCAGTAATTTAAAAAAAATATAAGCAGTTGTACTCTAAAAGGACTAAAATAAGCCTCAAAAAATTCTTTGAGGTGACATTTAATTGCATAGCACATACTTTTCAATATCAATGACCCTGTAGCCACTGTTATACGCTCTCATTTTTGTTGCAAACTGTGAGAAGGAAATGAAGGCTCTCTGCACAACAGCTTCATATTAACAAAGAAATGTGATGGAACTAAACACTCCTCTCTGGAACAGCTAGAACATGTCTGCATTGCCAGTGACATCATTTCAAAGCAACTTTGTAAGAGTCAAGCTTAAATAAGTCCTAACACTTTTGAAAGACAGATCCATTTGCACGGCAAGTGCCTTCTGTTTTGCACAATAATCTGTTAGATATTATAAAAGTGATCGGGGTATAATACAGCAAATAATGAAGAGATTATTGGTAAAGATGGCGAATATTTTGAAGAATTTCAAAATAAGATTTTCAAATACACTGCTATAGGACAACTCACAAAGAAATATCTGGGGACTTTGGGATTCTTTTTCAGAATCTGCAGTATCTCTAAATTAAAAAAGGGTGAGGGGAGGTGTTCCAAAGACTCTGGACCACCTCCTTAATAACATCAGGAAATCTCTGAAGAAGAAAATATGAGTTCACTCTTTTCTTCCTTAAATGCTCCAAATGCAAGAATGACAGGAATCACAGGGACATACACAGAAGACATGGAAAAAAAAGGTGATGTTGTGATGATAGGTATTCTGAGCTTACTTTTCAGTCTGCCTTTGTGAAGGAAAACTTCTGGCTGCAAAGAGAACTTCTTTTTTATTAAGCTGAGATAGGTCAAGACAGCATAACCAGCCCCACTGAACAGAAGCTAAAGACAACAAAATATAAATAAGAAATACAGCACAAGTTTACAGAAAGGTTAACTGTCCATTCTGAAAGACTAAGCAAAAAGAGACACATGAGTTGCAGGTAAATCAGAAAATAAATTCCAGTTAGATATACAGAAAAGCAATATTCCAGCGAGAATTTCCATCCCTGGTTATTTTTAAATCTCAATAAAAAACAGATCTCTGTAACTGGATTTAACTTGGAAAATATCCCTGCTTTAGTAGTATACGTGGTATTTTAGCAGTAGAACCTTATCCAAAGGAAAGCAACACTTAAATATATTCTATGTCATACAAAATAAAAGCAGCGCATATGACAGGAGGACAGAAAAGGTAATTCAGAGTTTCCTCTTGCTCATCAGGAATATATATATATAAACATATATCTCTGTACAAAATTACTGACAACAAAAAAAAAAAATTGGATGCAAAAAAAATCACCAGTGATTTTTCTCTCCTACTTGAGTGAGCAAATAAATATTTTTGCATGATTTACATGACATACTACATAATTTATGACAGTTCTTTCAGTGCCTGTGAAGGTGAAGATACTCTTGTACAATTGTATTTCATAACTACTCTCAGACCCAAAAGAGCTTGCTATATACCTCAAATAAAAGAATGAGCAAGAGCTGAAGCAGAAAGGGACATTTAGTGTCTGAATTTTTGAAACATTGGTTTCTATGATGACAGATGCTTTTTTTTTCTAACGGCTGCACACACTGGACTTCAAGAATTTGAAATAAAAAGAAAAAATAATAGGAGAAATTCTGGCAATGGGAAAGGAAATGTATAAGTGAGAAATGTTCTTTTTCTATCATGGATTTGAAACTATATTGGAAAAGGAATTTTTATTTTTTTTAAAGACATTTCTTGCTCAATGGAACCAATCCTAGAAAAATTCCAGTTTAAGAAAAAAAGAGGAATATAGATAGAATCATAGAATCATAGAATCATAGAATGGCTTGGGTTGAAAAGGACCTCAAAGATCATCGAGTCTCAACCCCCCTGCCAAGTGCAGGGT
>NC_034438.1:18521754-18591805 GCF_002078875.1 Numida meleagris
TGTCAACGGTTTACGGGCGTTAGGCCCGATTCCGTGACAAAGGGGACGGGGGACCCAAGGGCCCACGTCCCGGGAAAAGGGGAAAGGGGAAAAGGGTAGGGAGAGTGTCCTGAGAGCAAAGAACAGCGGCAACAATCTGAGGAGAAACAAACTAATTTACTAAATAAGATATCGGAATGCAAAACAACACACTATAATACAATATAATTATAATTTAAGCTGATAAATCCAACACAGAGAGAGAGAATGTCCCAAAATCAAGGTAGGCCTTACTCTACTACCGACGATAAGATGGCTAGAGAGCGAGGTGCTGCCAAGACGAGAGATGGCGGAAAAAGGGACGAGGTCTCGTGATCTGCAAGTTTTTATACTGCGAGCTTCTATCTTTTCCCTCCGGCTGGAAAATGGTAACAAAGGAGCAAAGTACCGTGGGGACTGTAGTAGTCCTTCTCTTCTGAGAACTAGGTATGTCCACTACATGATGTTATGATGTGGAATACCAATAACCGAAAATCATAAAACCATGACACTTCTGAGGTCCCTTTCAATCCTGATTCTGTGTGACTCTGTGATTCTATGAGAGCAGCCCGCGGTGGGGCAGGAGGCCTGGGGGAGCTGCCACCTGTGGGGCCCTGTGCTTGAGCAGTGCAGTCACAAAGGGCAGGCCCCATGGCCCAGAGCCATGCTGGTGCAGTGCTTAGAGAGCTGCAGCCCATGCAAAGCCCGTGCAGGATCAGGTTGGAAAGGATGGCATTCTGTGGGAAAGAAAGCCCATGCAGAGCAGGGGCAGGGAATGGCCATGAAGAATCAGCAGAGATAAAGTATTATGGACTGACAGCAGCCACTGCTGCCCATTCCCCTGCATGGCTTGGGTGGAGGAGGTAGAAGAGTATGGGGAGAAGATATTCGTAGTTTGCTTTCAGTTCTCACTACTATTATTAATTGGCAAAAAATTAAATTAAATTTTCTGCCAGACTTGGTGTCCCTCAATACAAATTGGTACCAGGAGCTAGTCCTCCTCTTGTGCAGGGCTCTGCACTTTTCATTGAACTCCATGAGATGCCTGTCAGCTTGGTTCTCCACCTTGCTGAGTTCCCTCAGAATGGCAGCACAGCCCTCCCTGTTTTGTGTCAACTGCAAAAGCTGAGCGTAGAACCCTGTCACAACATCCAGAACATTAATGAAACCATTGTGCCGACTGAGCCCAATGTTGACCTGTGGGGGACAGCGCTAGTTATGGACATCCAATTAGACTTTGCACCACTGACTGCTACCCTCTGGGCTTGGCTGTTAAGCCAGTTTTTAACCCACCTCTCTGTGCACCCCTCAAGCCCACAGTCCATTATCTTGTCTCTGAGGACACTATGGGGCACAGTGTCAAAGGCCTTACAGAATTCTGTTTAAAAGAACATCAAAAAACATTAGGGATCATCACCATCGTATCTGAAATTGTTGTAGATGAGCCAAATTCAACGGTGGGTCTGCTTCTTTGACCCCTTCCTCACACCCTTCTGCATAAACTACTACATCTGTTGTCTGCTTCTGTTAGCTGTGTGCCAGACCAGGCTCTTTTATATGCGCCTTTCCCAAACAGCATCTGAAGGAATGCTTGACCCTTCTTAGTCAGTGGGTTGCTACAGCAAAGGCTCCAGGTACCCTAGGTCAAGGGCAGCTAACTGCACATAAGCTGCTAGAGCTTCCCCATGCCCACACATGTGTGGTACCCTGTATTCTGTCCTTGCCTGAAAGCAGTGGGCACCCTCACATTTCTAAGGGTTGCCAGGCATTCCCCCAGTGCTCCTGGACCATGTCCACAGAAGGCCCTGAAGTTTCTCAGAACAAAGATTGATGTGCTAACTGCAGCATCTGTTCACTGCTTCTGAGAGTTACATTTTCTCATTTGTATCTTCTCCCCTTGTCTTGCTGAGTATGGGGTGTGAGAGAGCACTGTGTTGGGCACCTGGTAGCCAGCCAAGGTCAAACCGCCACACTAGTTCACAGTGTTTTGTTTCCAAAAAGTAAATGTTGTTGCATGTGGAAAGAAGACTAAAGCATGTAAGCCAGTGGGTGTGTTACTTGTTCATAATATGGTAGTGATGTAAGGGTTAAACAAAAATCCTTCATTCAAAGGCTGAAGATTACTTTTGCCTTTCTATTTATATGCATTGAGATCTGTTGTGTCTCTACCGTATCTTTATATAAAATTTAGGAAAACAGGTGTGCATAGGAGGGGAGAAAGAGGATTAAAAGCTCAGTTCTAAGGAAAAAGTGTCACCAGAGGCTGTACAAAAAACAGAGGGGGACAAAGACCAATCTAGGTGGGTCTGAAGTGATCAGAGTCATTTGTGCTAGGCTTGAGGGGGAAAAGTGAAGAACGAATCCATGTAGTTCTTGCTCCTGTATCTATTCAGAGTCTTTAGCTGCTCCTACCCTGCCAGTGACATTTGATATCAGGTTTGCAGCTGTCCAGACAACAAGGTACTGTAATCACATAAAATAATGGAAGATACTGATGGTCTAATATTGCATCTCTGGTCAACCAGAAGCAACCACATCGGTATTTCTATTCAAAGGCCAGCTTGATGTATCAACTTTCCTCTGTCATACAACATAGAATAAAGTTTCTGCCTGGACCACTTGCATCAAAGCATTACCTGCAGAAACCTCTCTCTGTCCTTTCTGAGTTCGAGGGAATTTTACTTTAGGGTCCTCAAAGATTATTCTTTATCCCAACAGAAATGTTCTGCATGATCTGTTGGTTGTGAGGATGCTGACCACATTCATACATCCACTGAACAAATAAAGCCTAGTCTCAGCAGACACCACTGGGTAGCACCATGACAGTTGTTCTGCCTGATTCCTCAGTCTGCATGGAAACAAGGATATTTGTGTGATGTGGAAACCTCATGTGGGATTTCCTACTCCTTGTTAGCATGTTTGTGTCCCTGCTCAGAAAACCAGGGACTTCCCTTTGGGCAAAGTTTTCTTGTCTTGCCAACTCAGACAGGACTTCTGCTTATAGGCAAAATTTACTTTTTAATTCTATGAATGGTAAGAGAATGAATCACTGCAGCTGGGAAGCTTGTCAGTTGGTGTTTACAAAAATTAATCTCCAGGAAAAAGAAGTCTCCAAAAGAAAGACAAAGGACGTTGAAATAAGAGGGTAAAATAAAAGTCTTCCATCTATGTGAATATCATACTAGAAGGCATTTTTTTGGTCAAACAGAGCTTTGAATAACTACGTGCAATTCCAAGAAATAGAGGTTAGATTACATATCTAGTGATTCTGCAGTCCTCGAAGTCTGCATATAAGTAAATGAGGAGGGAGCTGGGGATTTGGGCTCTTCTCAGCTGAATGACTGAGTTTGCAACCACAAAGGATTCCTGGCTCCACTTTCTGTATCTAAAACGTTTCAGTCACTAGGGCTGACGGTTTCTTTCCCACCAGGTCATGTCACTGGCTTTCACCAGTGGATTCACACTTTATCTACTTCGTATATGACAGGCTAATGGCAGCCCACCTTTAAAACAGGCATTTAATGAGTCACCTGCCATTCAGCTGTGCTCTCCAAAACCATGCTTTGAAGACATAAGACATGGCCTTGAAGAAATGCTCTTAAAATTTCTGAATCATTTCCCCTGATGCTATCACTCTTGAACAGTCTGAATATGCTGCAAATTTCTGGAGCAGTGCAGCTTGATTTAAACTCAGCAGCCATACCTCTCCATGGTTCAGGATGGTTTTATTTCCTTGGGGCTGATAATTTTGACCAGTACTCCAGGAAGAACAAGGCAGGTCTCAGGGCAGTGTGCCCAGTGTCTTGCTGCAGCCGGCCAAGATGGAGAATCTCACTCATTTTCCTATTGTAGGAGCTGTTAAAAGCTGCAGATTATCAGGAAAAAAAAAAAAACCAAAAAAAAAAAAACCAAAAAAAAAACAGCAACAGAAAAAAGAAAAAACCAACACTCACATGCCTGCAAACGTGCAATTTCATACCATCATTCTGTGAAATACTCTATTGCCTTTCATCTTGTTGTCACATGGTGACACGACAGAGCACACGTTTTCAGTACTTGGAGGAAGAATTTCCTGAATGAATTCACTGCTGCCAGCTTCCTGAAAGCATGCTTTAACCAGTTCTCCACAGCAGGCATTTAAAAATCTCCATGCTTCTAATGAGGCTTGCATAGTTTCAAATGGAAGAGAAAAAAAAAAACCTTTTTAAGTATGTAACTCTTTCCACACATACCCCCTGAGTTTTGCATTGCAAGACTGTGCTTTGAATGGATCAAATTAGGCTAGGACCAGGTGTCACTGCCATGCATTAATGCAATGTGATGCTGGTTGTGCTGGAGATGATTCATTAGAGGCAATGAGTTAACGTTATAATACTGACTCTTCAGAACCTGCTGTTTTCATTAGGAGACAAAATTTCCAAGGCACATTTATGATTCAAGTTATAAGACAGATAGATTAAATCTGCACAGGGACTCCAGGAAGACCAGCCCTCCTCTTACATCCCGCTTAAGCTGTGTTTTGAACAGCTTGCTAGCCTGTATTGATTTAGGGAAGAATCACAGCCATTTTTTATATCAGTCAGAAATAAAGCCACTGTGCACATGGTGCGTTACAGAGTCCTTGACATAGCACTGATTCAGCCCTAACCATGGCCTTAGGGGAATGTGGTTAAAGCATCAGCTACAGCTCCTTTATCTGTTCCTGGCATTCTACAGGTGCAGACTAAGCCAGAGATCTCAAGCTTTTGGTGAATGTGGAGGAAAATGAACACGCCAAGCCAAGAGACCTGCTTGTTTATTGTTTTTCATAGCACTTAATCATGCAGAAATGCAGAAACTAGGTGTATGCACTATCTTCAATTCTTTTTCCACTTCTCCTTCCCTTCTTCCTCAGAATTTCAAGTTGCAAATAAAATGGTCACTTGCTCCATTTTTGCTTTCATACATATATGTTCTCCATGTGACAGAATGAAAATCCTAGGACTGAGGTGCAACACTTCTATGAGAAGTAAAGCCTGAGGTTATTGTGGAAAAAGGGTTTCTGAGTTTGGACAACAGGCATTGGTCCAGAAGGCCAACGGGAAAACCTTGGGAATAAACTTTTCCCCACTGCATAAGAAAGCAGGGTCTGCCCAGCCATACCAAGTGGCCTGGACATGAGCGACCCAGGGCTGAGCTCTGCTCAGGTCAGACTGATGATCTTAGGCTGGAGAGAAATGCGGCAAGGCATGCTGTAATTCTGCACAGGCAGAACGCCCACCACTTTGCTGGCCATTGCATATGCACTCTTCAGAGCACAGCATGATCCTGGGACTAATGATGCTATCTGTGCTTGTCTTGACCTGCTAGGGCTGATATTTATATCATTGAATGTCACTGATAGAAAGCAGAGAAGCGAACACTAATTTATTTTTCATCCTTATAATAATGTCATTTCGTAAAGCCTCCCTTAGTGTGTCAAGATACACACACCTGCTCAGAAGATAAATGTAAGGAACAAGGGTGGGAGGAAAGATAGATGTAAGGAACGAGCGGGGGGAGGTGTCAGCAGATTCTTCACATGGTTTGTCAGTAACGTGTCCCTGCTATACCAGGGGACTCAGGTGGCAGGAATAGCATGTGACGCACAGACATCCTGTGCTGTTGTACTTCCCTGGTGCAGGTTGCATATTCACCCTTCAGATGCTATGTGCCACACAAGGGAGGGAGCGGATTTGTCAAGGCTGTATTCTCCTGAGGCTGACTGTCAGCGTGGAATCCCTACTCCTTGCTTCCCTCACTTGTTGAGATGTATTCTTCAAGGCATTTTGACCCTAAAAGATGTGCACTTGCTGCTTGAGCTGGGTATAGAGCAGATGCTGGGTATGGGGTGGTTTCTTTGAACAGTGTGACCCTAAGACATGTGTCCTGCTTGCTGGTTCATACAGCTGTGCTGTGACACAGGTGGACAGATGTCACAGCACCCATTGCCCCAGGAACAGCACCTGTGCCAGCTATCTGCAGCTTACTGCACATGCACTCAGAGTGCCTGTTCAGTGGTCCATGCTGCACAATTTGCATCCCAATACATGGATTCTGATCTAGGTCAGCAAGCTTGCTTATTACGGAGGTAGCTGGCAGAAAGACTGTGGGGAGAGCTGCCTTACATTCACTGCTTTTCTACATTCCTAAAGGAAAGTAGGTCTCATTTTTTTCCCACTCTTTTTTTCTCCACTGTAGGAGAAGGAATCCTTTCAAACACAGATGGGATTTCCCAAGGAGTGCCTTCCTCTGTGTCAGGTGTTTTTCTGCAGTGTGAGTCATGAGTGTCTTTGAGACCTGGTAGCGTGCTCTTTGTCATCTTGGCAGTTCCCTGTTCATTTCAGCAGTGGAGAACAGCATGCTATTTTCATTACTGCGTCTGATTAAATTCTGGGAGGATGTCCAGCTCTAGCACGGAGGCACTCAGCCATAATTTGGATAGTAGCACATGGTTTCCCATGCTCTAGGGGAACCCAGGCTGCAGAGGAAATCCCATTGGTTGGGAGATCCCTCCATGAGATAGGGCAAAATTTTCGTCCGCTCTAGGGGATGGAAGCTGCCAGTTTGAAAATCAGTGCTCTTCTCCCTCTTCCACTTCTTCAATGCCTTTTAGACCTCTACCCTTGCAACAGTGACAGACTCCTACCAGAGCCTGCTGCCCAGCTATCAGGCCAGCCAGCGTCCTGGACCTCCTCCTTCTGGTTGCAAGCTCCTGTTACTCAGGTAGCCCCATTTTATGTTGGGGCCCATGTGAAATTAATTGTACAGATCCTAAGAACCAGTCTCCTTTCCAGAATAAAAAGTGTACCGATGTGTTCGACTCAAACACATCCTGAATTGTTCATTTCTCTTCAAATACCATGAGAGGTGAGGTAGGACCGAGCAAGGCTTCCGAATCAGTGATTCTTCCATGATCAGAAACCACATAACCTTAGATTTAACAAGCATCCTTGCTCTCAGTGGTAAATCTCTGCCTGGCCTGGACACTGCTCTGCCCTGTCCCTTTTCCAGGTATGTGAAAACTGATCTACTTTAGTGAGAGGATACCTTTACGCCCACCAATTCATCTGAAAATATGAGCCTGACCTCAGTTTTCATCTCTTTCCAAGTGGACCACCCTTTTTCTTCACTTAGAACCAGCCTTGGCAAGTTTTGACACTGCCAGGCCTCTTTGAGCCACTCTGCTAGTTAGATCTGGGCTGCATTTTCTCAATTTTTTCCTTTCTCTTGTGCTGAAATGTCTTAATCGGACATGACAAGCTCACGTTTTCTCTGCTGTATTTTTCCACTCTGATTGCATTTCCCCAGGCAGTAGTGAAGGCTGCTGGGTGCTGAAACTATAAATGAAACTTGCCATCCTTGTACCGATGGACCCCCGCTCCATGGTCAGTTAATTGTAAAGAGCCTGTGTGCGTGCGTGGTGAACTGTTGCACTTTGTGCTGTACAGAGATGTGGATAATGTCAATGTGAACACAATGACGCCAAACTGGGCACTATGATGGCATGCCGTTTTATGGTGGGCTGGCTTTTATATTCTCTAATGAGCATTATTTCAGCAGTTTGAGGTGTTTTCTGCTCCATTTCATCTGTCGAGATACGGGAAAGGAAAAGGCACCCAAACAGTAGTTGTTTCAGTGCATATCCTCATATCTTTGTACAAATCTATCTTCAGCGGCAGCGTAATCTGTGGTATTGGGCTTCGCACTGACACAGCTGAATCGTGAGCAATGTTCCCTGCAGATGACTGTGCTGCAGAGGAGATGCTTCATGCGGTGGCGTGGCAGGCAAGTTAGGGATCCCAAATGCTCCAAATCTTCTCCATCCAGAGACACCAAAGAGAAACTTGCACCTCCTTGCTGGAGCGAGCCAGCTCACGCTCTGAGAGGAGAATGGGGCCAAAATACTCCTCATAAATGGTGCAGGGATTTGTTTCTAACACAGCATAAAAGTTACTTTTCATGATTAAAAATAGTTGATCCTGACCCACCGGTCAAGGCTGAAAATTCACAGATTCCCAGAACAGTTTAGGACCTCTGGAGTCTATCTGGTCCAACCCTTTCTAAAGCAGGGACACTCGGATGAGGTTGTCCAGGACCATGGAGGGAATATAAGAAGGAAGTGGCAAATTTTTGTTACTGGATGATGTTTACCATGAAGGAACAGCAGAGCCAGGATGTTTCTGGAAGATTCAGTGCCAGAAGGAAAATGAGTTTGACTGTTAATGTATCTATTTACGTATATGACTATTTATTAGTATTCTTCTGAAGTAAGAGAAGATGATAGACGTGAGTTGCCCCACCCTAGGGACAGAAATACATCCTTTGCAGAGCTTGCCTAATGAAGTGAAAGGTGCAAGAGTATCAAGATGATGACATATAAAGTACAAAAAAAGAAACCTCATGGGAGCAGGGATAAAGCAAGCAATGGAATGCCCCAGCCTGAATAAAAGGACCCCTGTGTGCAGCAAGTAACATGAGAGCGCAGAGAGTTACTCAGAGTAAAGGTGGGATAAGTGATGAGATGTGATAAATATGACAAACTGCCGTTAAAATACAGTTGACAAATGGTTCAGTTATTCAGTGTTGTTGGGGAACTGGGGTTGGAGGAAGCGCAGATAGAGGTGGCAGCCTCCTCCAGCTCTGCCACCTCTCCTAGCTCCTTCTCTCCTCTGTATAACAAGGGAGTTGTTACAGATCACCTGCTGAGAGGGGAAATTAATCCCTTTCTGAGGTCCTGACAAGAAAAGGAGTGAAGACTGGAATTACATGTTTGCAGAAGACAGAAAAATGAATTCACTGCTAACACAGCCAAACAAAAGACCTTTGCACTGTGCCCCATAGGATAGTCTTGCTGTTACAAGTCATAAACACTGGATTCTCCAAGAGATAATGAACCACAAATGTCACGACAACTCACTGCTTGAAGCATATATTTGCACAGGCAGAGCCCGCAGGCGTCTGTGCCTCCCTCACATTGGCATTGGGTCTCCATTCCTTTCCCTTGCCAGAAAACAAATCTCATTTCAACATTGCCCAGGCAGAGGGGCAGTCTGACCTGCTTCCATTTGAAAAAGCACTTGGCTATTAAATATGCTTCGGTTAACTTCATTATTTCAACTGAATGAGGCTGGAGTAAACAAGACTCCAGATAGTGATTCTGGCACTAAGTCCCAGGAGAGAGGCGGTGAGTGGAGGGTGGCTGTTCTTCCATCACATCTGCTGCAGCAAGCACCAGGCTTGCACAGGGCACTCACTGACATCCAAGAAAATTAACAGCTGTTGCAGATGAGCAAAGGATTAACCAACTTTCATCTCTTGACTCATGTACTTGTTTTTAAGATTGCCCTGTCAAAACTTATTGCCAATGGCTTTGGCATTTGCAACAAAGCAAAACAAAACAAAACAAAAGCAAAAACTCAGTTTTTGCAGTTTTGTTCTCCCTTTATCAGACACCCTGCTCTTCTCTATTTTCCTTCATTTGAATTGTAAAGTATGAAAAGAAATTTAATAAAAACAATGAAGAGGCAGTATTTTACTACTCACTTCATACTGGACAGGCAGACTTTGTGACCTTCTAGTCCTTTAACTTCTTCTGCAGCAAGAAGGGAGCATGCAACAAGGATGTGAACTTCTTTCATTCATCTCCACTGTTAAAGTCTATTTAGTCATTAAAATGATGTAACCCACTTGATTCATGAGACTTTCCTGTCCACTCCATTTTGAAGTGTCCCACTGCTCAGCTCACCACCCCTCTGCTGCAGTGATGGATGAAGCAGAGCTGGAGGAGAGAGTAGCCACATCAGTGCTTGGTGTCATACCTTAGTTAGCATTGCTGGCACAAGTGATTTCAGTCGAAGCTGGCAAGCTTTGCATTGAAACCGTCAATAAATGTTCATGTGTTCCTTCTTATTGACTTCGCTGTGGGAAAGGTCTTTTCTCAATGACAGCCTGACCAGGAGTTTGCTTGTGATAACTGCTTGAATTGATCCAGGCAGAATCACTGGCCCGGGCAATAATGAGCTGGGCAGGGCAGTTATCTTCTGCTTAGTACAACTACTGCAAAAGGAGAAATGAGCTCAGTCACACACATCTACATCAAATTTCTCCTTCCCAACAAGAAAAAAAATATAAAAATATCCCTAAGTTATTAGCCTATAAAGCTCACTATGTAGTGATTTCTAAATCATAAAAGTACTTTTGAAAGTCTTAACTCATACCTATGTATAACAACTCTCTGCATTAAAACTTGTTAGGTGATGTCAAACACCATCCCACCACCTTGACATGGACAATTTATTGGAGTAAGTAGGCTTTAACATCCCTCTGTGTCGGGGGAAGTTGCTACTTTATTTTTGGTTAGAACAGATGACAAAAATAAGTTGCAGTTGAACCAAAATAGGATTCCATCTGCCATGCCCACGGTTAAGCTGTTCACAAAAGCCTGATTTACTCCACATGAGCTGTCCCGCAGAACTTTGCTCGAAGACCTTTTAGGCCTCGACACCCCAGGATGTCCCTGCCTCACCCAGTGCGAAAGCTGCAGCCCACCTCTCTCAGTGCCTGCTGGAAATGCGGCCGGGGAAAGAATTCCTCAGGCAGAACTGTGCTCCCCATATGCCCCCATCTACCATCCCCCCTGCCAGAGAGACCCGGTCAGGCCCCTCTGCAGGGCACGGGGCTCCGAGGGCTGAGAAGTGGGTTGTCTTGCAGCAACCCACGTCCTGAGCAGGCGTGAGCTTTTTTTAGAGATTCATTAAAGGTTCCTCAGAGACTATCACTGAGGTAACGCAGAAAGCAGGAATGCTTTTCTCTCCTCTAACAAGCTCACGGTTATTTTGCTGTTTGAGCTGTGCTGCTGATGTCAGGGTTATCTTTTCTGTTGTGTCTTTGTTCCCTCCTCATCAGGAGCCTTCATTTCACCTTGGGCAAAACACTCAGCTTCCCCAGCCCGCCATTCCTCCCTTAGCAAGACACAGAGACTTTGTTGGCTGCTCTCACAAACCCAGCCGTCCTTCCTGGAGCTGCAACACAGGAGCGGCGGTGCGGATCAGAACCCGCACTCTCCCCTTTTGCTGTGACAGGAGACGATGGTGCCGGGCTGCTTCCCTGCTGTATTATTAATGAAGCTGTACACTGGAGCAGTATTGCTGATGCAGCACAGAGGAGAAGAGTGATTCATACCCGCTCTTGTGCATCTTGTTCCTGCGTCTCGCTAATGCCTTCAGAGTCATTCACTGGATTTTCAGTGACACCAATTATGTCCCCTATTCCTCACCATCTACTTTTTTTTCATCTAAATCGCGCACAAAACTCTATCCTGTCAGGGGAAACTTCAATTTATCAGCGGGAGTGAGGTCTGTAAGATATTCCATCAGGCCATGGGCAACCACCCAGCAGTGATGCCTGGAATGCAATATGAGCTTCCAGCTAGGAAGATTGAAGCATTTTTTCCTTCTGTAGGTCTGTTTTATTTATTTATTTTTTTTCACATACAGGGATTTTTATTCCCAGAAATATCCCAGAAAGTGCTGGGAACTATGTTGGTCCCCCTGTCTGCTGTTAGCTGGGAGGAAAAGGAAGGCACTAGGCGCTTTCTCCACCTGAATGCAAAGGAGGAGAAAGGCTTGGGCTCCTCTACTAAAGGGAGCCAAACCCTAACGTTTGCTCCACAGGATAAAAGCTACCAGGAAAGGCTGTGATGACAAGGAGAGCTGTGGAGCTCTGCTGAGATGCAGCAGAAAACCATCCAAATATATCTAAAGATAGACCTCCAAGCTTCTGAGGCCGACTAAGCCACACAGCCTGAGATGAGCAGGGGCACAAGAAGCCCCAGACTCTTCCCCTTGTTGCCACTGCAGTCAGTTCTGATTTTCACCATTCACCAGACCCTGAAGATGTGGAGGATTCTGCCAACCAGACAACTTTGCAGAGAAACACGCTTCTTGGCCACTTGCACCTTGTCCTGTCTGACAGCTTGCGCAAACAGCGCATCCAGGGCTCAATAGAATCTCCAACAACATTCCTACTAATGTCTCTGGACATCTGCAGATATAATGTTTATAAACATGTATTTATGAAGATGGGACTTGCACTGATAATTCTGGTGAGGGGGAAAAAGGGACAATCCCATGAAATATTTCTGATGAAGAGTGTTTAAGAGCTGCCTTGCTCACCTGCAGAGGAAAAAGTAGGAAAGCAGAACTACTTCAGTTACAAGTTGTGCAGCTTTCTCAAGTTAGAAATTCTGAGGGATAACTTGTTTGAATGGTGTTCATTAATGTTAATTACTGGCTGTGAGGAGAGCACTGGGACACAGGATGTTCTTATGGCTCCCACAAGACAGCTCCTCTGGCCATTGAGCTGTGTCTTGGGATTGAGACACTGGGGTTGAGAGGCTTTTCTTTTTAGTGTCTTCCCAATTCTCCCTCTCTGACTCCCAGCCCCTTCACAGCTTTTCAACACAAACGTCAATAAATCCAAGTGCAAGATCTTGCACGTGGGTCATGGCAATTCCCACTGTCAGTACAAAGTGGGGGACAAAAGGGTGCAGTACAGCCCTGCCAAAAAAGTCTTGGAGCTAATGGTGGATGGCAAGCTGGACATGAGCCAGCCATGTGCTCTTGCAGCCCTGAAAGTCAACTGTATCCTGGGTTGCATCAGAAGAAGTGTGGCCAGCAGGGCGAGGGAGGTGATTCTGCCCCTCTGCTCTGTGCTGGTGAGGCCTCACCTGGAGAACTGTGTCCAGATGTGGACTCCTCAGCACAGGAGAAAAGTGGACCTGTTGGAGCATCTGTTGGGATAGGACAAGGGGAAATGGTTTCCAACTAACAGGGGAGAGACTTAGATTAGATATAATGAAAAAAGTTTTATTGTAAGAATGGTGTCTCCATCCCTGGGGGCATTCAAGGTCAGGCTGGATGGGGCTCTGAGCAACCTGATGTAGCTGTAGGTGTCCCTGTTTGTTGCAGGGGAGTTGGACTAGGTGGCCTTGAAGGGTCCCTTCCAACTCAAAACGTTCTACAATTCTATAAAGAAAGCAAAGGACACAGCAAGAGGGTGCATTGCTGTGTTTTTTGTCTAAATTTCCATGAAATATTTCCACTTTTCCTTTCCTTGTTTGTGTGTTTCACACTGGGTTTCAAGACAATCTTGGACAGGCCATTTTTCATATGATTCAGTGTGATCTCATCAGCTGATTGCATGTGAAGAGGGTTTATGTGCTTAGCCTTTAGCAAAACTTGAGGTGATACAGAAATGGTCTTCTGAAAAGCCACACCAGCAAAAAATGAAATGAAATGAAATAAAATAAACCCAGATGACATCTGCTGTATCCTAAGCATGCTCCTACAGTCAGACACCAATTTGCTTAATCGAGTGAAAATGAGATGTGGCTTAACAGCTCAGATGGTGGTACCCCCTGCTCCATGCCTGTCCCCACACCAGTGGGCATCTAGCCCCTTGCTGCAGAATTAAAGGGCTTCATCCACTTGGGACACACTGGGAAACATTACGGTTTTGTATGGATGGTGGTCAGCAGAGAAAGGGTGCCTGCAGTAAAGCAGTCCTTTTCTCTGGTGTATGGAGACAGCTGCTAACTGTGAGCAGTGGAATCCCCACACCCCTTTCCCAGGACACACAACTGAAGCACTGACAGTGACTGTCTTTATGGCTGTTGTTAACGCTTGAACACACCAGCCAAATTTTACCATATGTAAGGTCCTAATTTCCTAAGTTTCATGGAAAACAACAACAAAGAAAAAAAGAAAAAAAAAAACAGCTAAAAGAGAATAAAACCACCAATCTATCTACCCATGTTGGCATAAGCTCAACCAAGAGTTTGTGATGTCAGAAAAACCACCAGAGCCTGTGAGCTGGAATAGAAGACACAAGAGAACTGAATCCACAAGATCTATGATGGGAAATAATATATGGCTGTTTTATGATCAGTGATCACTTCATGAAAAATAGCCTCCAAGAGCATGCTATGCAGGATGCGGTACACAGTAATGCAGCCCAGCTTGATGCTGTGACTTGTTTCAGGACAAATGGCAAAATTACCATCTTCTGCTGGCCAAGGATATTTTCTGGAGGGCTATCATCACCATAGCACCCGGAGAATGAGAAGCCCAGGGAAGTGACCAGGCCACCCTCAAGTTACTGACTGCAGGGAATGCCCAAGCACTCAGTGTAGGAGGCTGCACAGCTCATTCATAAATTATTTAACAGTATTCCTTTGGGATAGAGGAAGAGCATTACACAAAACACAGGCTCTAGGAGCTGCTGAGGCCATCCAATTGCAGTGATTTGATGTACATGGAAGAAAAAGACGTGCATATGTTTTTGGGCACAGCACAGTCATATGACAAGAGCAGAGAGCAGGAGCCTGCCTCCACGAACTGCACACATCCTTTCCACTGGCAGAGGCAGCTTCCCCCTTGTCTGAATGCATCCGTGTTTACCAACCCCGTCAAACTCAATTACCTGATGGGAGGAAGAGGAAAACCAACCCAGACATATTTTGTGGCAAGAGAGAGAAGCACAAAGGCAGAAATCCAGCTACAAATTCCTTCTTCCTGGGGATGTCCACATGGCACAGAAAGCTGCAGGGTGGGGGTGGCAGACCCTAAACCTGGGAGCTCCTCTAAGAACTTCATCTGGGGGAGCCTCATGAGCAGGTCAGGAAGCTGCCAACCCTCACCACACCACGGCATGTCTGCCTGGGGCTTTGCTCATTAAAAGTACACGTGCACATGCCCTTCTTTTTAGTTCAGCTGAGGAAAAGAGGGCCACTGCTGTGACGCTAATGCAGGGTGACACAGCCACTGCAGTCAACCGCACGTGGCAATGGTGCAAGTGCTGCAGCCTGATGTCCTCCCCCTCTGCGTGAGCCTTATCTGCAGGGGAAATACCCACATGGGCACTCGGAGTGACAGCTGCCTTTGCTGCTCAATCCAGTGCTAAATCCAGCACCCTTTCTCTCCTGCAAACACAAAGGAAGGAGCAGAACAATGAAGATTAAATGAGAAAATCAGCTCAGATTGGAGGCTGTTATTAGAAACGGAACGAGAAAGCTATTTGACTGTGAAGAAAATGCTTTGTTGTTTTGAATTAAAAGGCCCTGCTGCTTTATCATTTGAAAAGCATTGTGATAGAAAAAGTCCTTCCACCTCCTAGTACCAGTCTCTCCTCCCTGTTATGCCCACCATTTGGGCAAAGAACAAGCCCATTGCCGGCCAAACCTAAACCAAAGTGAATTACACTTATCATTATAAACACTCATAAAAGCAAGGCCTGCGGCACTGCACTGCATGTGTAGCACAATGCGCTGTTGTAAGGCTGAGATCACCCAGCTCCTGCTCCCCGGTGGGGCAGCTGTGTGCTGCAGTGGCTGCCCTGCCCACCAGGTGAACAGACCGGGGGCCATCGTGTTTCTGGCCCCACATGGTCAAACCAAATCCCAGATTTGTCTTGGGCAAAATAAATAGGTTGTGTTCTTTGAATCCTGTAAGATTCCAGATTTTTAGTAACTTGTTTTTTCTTTGCCATTTTTTTTCTCAAAATCCGTTGCTAAGTAACACAATCAATCCTGAACACCTTTATCCCACTAAAATCCTCAGCACTACCAAATAGCCTCCCATTCACTCCCTCTCAAGCATTTCTTTTATGGGTGCAGCTTTGCAAGTGGCACTGCTCTGCAGCTGCTGTGAGCCAGCACCACCTTGCACAGGCTGTACCTCTCATTCCTCGCTCTTCAGTGGCAAACATCCTAAGCCCAGGGACCGCTTTGTGTAGGATCTTGTCACAATGCAGGTGCCTGCAGAGGAGTGCCCAGCTGTAGGTACACAGCCAGCTGTGTGTGCAGCTCTACATCAGCTGCTGTGGCACTTTCCATCATCAGAGGAGGCACATGGCCCAGTGTCTCTGTATCCAAATGTACCTTGCATCAAAGTGGAGATAGCCATGGGATGGGGCTTCAGCCACCACCATGGCTCAGGAGTCATAGAATCATAGAATTGCTCAGGTTGGAAAAGACCTTCAAGATCATCAAGTCCAACCACAACCAACCATACTACCCTAACAACCCACTGCTAAATCATGTCCCTGAGCACCACATCCAAACGGTTTTTAAACACATTCAGGGATGGTGACTCAACCACCTCCCTGGGGAGCCTGTTCCAGTGCTTAACAACCCTTTCTGGAAAGAAGTTTTTCCTGATATCCAACCTAAACCTCCCCTGGCACAACTTGAGGCCATCTCCCCTTGTCCTGTCACCTGTCACCAGTGAGAAGAGACCAGCCCCACACTCACTGCAATCACCTTTCAGGTATTTGAAGAGAGCAATTAGATCTCCTCTTAGTCTCCTCTTCCCCAGACTAAACAGCCCCAGTTCCTTTAGTGTCTCCTCATAGGGCATATTCTCCAAGCCCTTCACAAAGGGTGAAGACAGTCTGCCCCAGGCAGCAGCGTAAAGCGCCAGCCATGGCCTGAGAACACAGTGGGTGACGCACAGCTCTTGGTTTGGTCAATCCTTCTGCCAATCAAGTTTTTGAAAACTTAAACAAGTCTGTAAGAGATTTGGAGTACTGGTTCTGAACAGTTTCAGCTATCAGAAGGTACTGATATTTTAAGCCACCTTTAACTGTCTTTGTCTAGACCTACATAGTAATGGCCAATAGGGACTTGCTCTATGCCAAGTCCCCCACATATACAACACACATGTCCAAGTAGCACATACACTATGTGCTGCATAACCTGTATTTTCTTTTCCAGCCTTCTTTAGATAAGAAATGGTCTCTGCTGCGTGGTAGGGATGCTGCTATCATAGTCATCTGCCTCCACAGCCCCAGTGGAGGGCACTGGGTAAGAGCTGGTGGAGGCGAGAGGTTCAGTGCTTGGAGGCAACCATGCAATGTGGAACCTTCTGATCTTCATTTGCCATCTGCACAATTGTCAGCGCTACGCAGTTAGAGCTGCACGGAGCCGCACTTAGCGCCTCTGGCTCTCACTGCGAGCTGCGTACCCAGCTACGTTGCCACCTTTCTCCTCCTCTCAGTGCTATGGTCTCATTTAGCAGAGAGTCATTGCACATTTTTAGTCTTTAAAGCTCTACTAAACTGTATTGTATCAGAATAATTTTTGACTTTCTGAATGTCTGTCAAATGCTCACATAGTTCTCACTACCACAACAGTTCCAGTGACCTCAGCATACTTGCTTTGTGAGAAGAAAAAAAAACAGCTTTGTGTCAGGGGAACTGAGATAGAACAAAGCCAAACTGAGTTCCAGCATGTCCACATCCGAGCTACAGGATCACCTCTGATGGGATGAGACAATTTTGGTTCAAACATATTTCTCACTGCCCAGCTTTTTCTCCAAATTTGTCACTCTGATTTCTGATTTCTGCTCTTCAGACATCTTATTCTCCTCCTTTTGCAGATCTCTCAACCAGTCTGACTGGAGCAAGCTGGATTTTTTCTTTACTCTGTAGGCTAAACTCAACTGAAGACGTTAATAACATATTTGAATTAAAAAAAAAGAAAAAATTAAAGCTGGAAAACCTAGCTACCACCTGTGACTTTTGTTTTCAGTGCAGCAGAGAATGAGCAAACAATGCTGCAGCTATTCAGCCAGTTTGCCTCCCTAGGAAATAGGGAAGTCACTAGTTCAAAAATACATGCAGGTCCCATAGTCGCAGCTGACTGCTATGAAGTGGGGGATCCATTTTGGTTATGCTCTTGTCTGTCTATCTGAAGCATTACTATTGCCACGGGCAAGGACAGAGGCAGTGCTGCCAAGGGGTTACGGAAGCAGTGGGTTTGCCCTGCCAGCTTCAGGCTCCCACTTGCACAAGGGTGATATCCAAGCTCCTGACTGAAGAGGTTTCAATAGCATTAGCAGGAATTTGGGGTTCCTTCTTCCCTCCGTATATCTGCCATGATGTATGCATTTTCCTATAGGGGATGCTGGGAATGTGTGCAGACAGGCAAGACATGGGTGAGGAGCACAGCCTATTTTATCTGCCCTGCAGTGCTCAGTAGAGTTCCTTCCTCTTCCCAGCCCAGCCCCTGACAGCCTCCTCTGCCAACCAGGTGTGGTTCAAAAGGAGTACTAATGGCTGTACTCCTTGCAGACTAACTCCAGTTCCAAGGGAGGATCTAAGAGTCTTAAGGAAAGAACAGGGATAATAATTATTCATTCAAAAGTACATAGGTTGCTCTGAAAGTAATGCCTCCTTATTATTTCCATGGAAACTACAACAAAGAGCACACTATCACTATTTGATAGAGAAAATTCTCAGCTATAGAACACTATTTTCCAACACAGCCATCACACTGAGCTATGTGTTTTCACCAGCCATGAACAAGAGCCTGCATGCCTCACTCGTAACTATCTGCACCAGCAGAGGTGACCCATTGTCACTGTCGCCACTGCTGAAACACACCACCCACCGCCTCACTCTGCTCACATCCACTGCTTGGGCTCCAGAAATGCTCAGCAAGTGTCAATGAATGTCTGTTGGTGCCATTTTTTCAGATGGAAGAATTCAGTGGCACACTTGTGCTCCATATGCACTCCCACTTCAGATGCCATTTGTCAGAGTGCCCCTCTGCTGCCATCTGTCACACAGCAACAACACGTAATGGAATATTGGTGGGAAGGTTCAGCCTTTGCTGCCATACCACCAGCATCTGCCTCTGACATCATGGACCAACATAATAAAATAGAGGCATTACTTTCAGAGCAGCCATTGTATTTTCAATTCTGCAAACAATCTCCACTCCTAAAAATCACTCGGATCAAGGGAATGTTTAAGAAAACCACTTCAAGAGCATTAAGAATGATGGCTCTACAATATTTCTTCTTCAGGACAAGAACTGCCATTTGCAAAGCAGTACTTTAAAAAAAAATCTTTTTGTTCATTTAGAGCAGAGACTGTCTGGTCAATATTTAGTTACAGTATTCTTCCTTGACTCCTCCCCCCCTTACTGCTATCCTGGTGCATCGCCCCTCTAGGCAATTCCTACCCTCCTAGCTCCTTTAAGGCTGACAATTTATTTTCTTGGGATATACTTCTTCTGCAACTAAAGTCAGTGGCAAAATGTTATGAAAATTGAGACTGAATGCCGTCCTAGACAACCGCATTGCACCTCTCCTGATTAGACTTCATGAACTATCACATTTAAGTGACTTATCTAATAAATCCCCCCAGTTATTTTTTATTATCTACCCATAATATAGTACGTTAAAGAAAAATACTGTAATCTAATTATTCTGGCAAATGCTTTTTCTTGAGATGTCACAGCTATGACATGTAAATGGAAAAAACTTGCAAAAGGAAATCAAATACGGTAACTAGGCAGAATCAACACATGCTTTATTTCCATTGCATATAAAAATTTCATATGAAGGTATTGATGTACAGTACTATCCCATAGGCTGTAAGAGAGGCTAAGAAACCAGTGAAAGAATTGTCATGTGCAATGTTCACACAAGTTGCCACTCTCAAGACATCCCCAAATTAATAACAAAAAGTTGTTCAGGATTTTTGTTGTTATAGTGTCCCTTTTATATTGTTTAAAACAAAAGCAATCCATTTCCTTTGGGCCAGGGCTGCTAAAATCTACAGTTTGTGTCAAAAAGGAGGCTCTGTTTTCCCTTGAAAAAGAATCTCCTCTTTTAACGAAAGGTCGCATGCTACAGGGGCTGGGCATCACTGGAATGAGGAGAGGTATTTACCTTGCTCTGGCAAATTCATTGCTATCAGTCCTACACAGTTTGGAGCAACGTGATACTCAAACAGCAAGAGATGCTCAGAGTCCAACCTGCAAACCTAATACTAGTGTTATTAAAAGATCTAAAGGTCTATCGTTCTCCTATAGATCTAGTGCATTATGCTATACACACCTGTACAAAGCCTTACATACATCTATACAAAATAAAAGCTTTGGCTGCTTATAACACTAATACTAGTGTTGGAAAGCATTTCCAAGATTGAAGCTGTCTTTTGTCCTACTTCATTGATTCTGCTTATATAGTGGTAATTTGTGCTACTAAATAAAGAGTATTAGATGACTGTTAAAAAAGCAAGTGTATGAGCTATCCCCATTTAGTTCCATTTGTTTCATTTGCAAATATGCATTAAAATCAAATGCTTATTAGAAATGCTTTCCAAAGCTCGTTCAGCACAATTCAGTACTGAAATACAGCATCATTGTTTTTTTAGTAGCAAGTAATGGCTGCAATAATCCCTGATGATAGCCTGTAAAAAGATAATCAGAGAGGCAATACAATTATATTGCCAGAAGTCTGGAAAAGCTTCAACTTCCAGCATGTTTGTGAATGAAAGCTCTCTGTAGTACCATGCAAACTAGCTCGCACAAGTAACCACATCAGCTAGCAAACAAAAATACGGTAGATATGCCCAGCCCTATCCCCAAAGCTACCTTACTTTCAAATGCAGCAAAACAGAAGAAAATATTGTTTGAAGTTAAGGCACAGCCCTGGGACCAAAGACCTGCAGCTTTTTTTTTTTTTTTTTAATTTTATTGATATATCTTTATGTATTTTATACTTTTCTTGAATCTTCCATAAACAAGCTCTAAGGTGACACAGCATATATTACAGGGGAAACAAAATGTACAAGGAATATGTATACACAATAATCATTCTCTCACCAAGAGTTTCCAAATATAACAACACCACCCAGACAAGGATGATGTTATAATAAGAACTGATAATTTACAATTAACATTACAGTATGTACATTACAATAAATACACGGTTGTAAACAGAGACAAACAAGACTGTATTACAGGTAAGGTCATTTGGTGAGAAAAATGCATGGCACAAATAAAATAAATAATGCATTTTAAAAGAATTGTCAAAGCTTTCTGTAAAATCCATTTCATTCAAGTTTTTTAAGCTTCTGAATGCTGTTTGTTCTACCTATATCCTTTCACTATAATTTTTAACAATGACACAAAACAATTAAAAATTCAAACACAGCATTATTGAGTACAGTAACTTGCAAGCTAAAGCATACTGTTATAAGCAATGTGAATTTTCTCCCCCTCCCCCCCCCCCGCCCCCCACACTCAATAGCCAACTCATTGCATTTTCTTATGGCAAAAATATTTAGAACACATAAAGCCACTTGTAAATTGTATTGTTTTAAAGCAGTGCGCAACGCTAAAACACACTTTGGCAAAAGAGGAAAAAAAAAGATTGTACAGTGCATTATATCCCCATCTCTAAGAAATGATATCATTTTCTGTTATGTGACTGTCCATATGTATGGGTGTATATCTCACAATACGTTGTTGTTCTCTTCATTTACTTTCAATTTGTGCAGATACAAAACCTTTTCAGGTTTCTATTGGTTATTTTCGAATTTCTATTGCTTTTCCGTTATTAAAGTTCCAGGCACTCTTGGGGACTGAGAGGACTTTTAGGTGAGTCAGGTTCAGGAAGAAATGATGAAGAACAAAAAAGTCAAAACCTGAAAAAACATGAGTTCTCTTCATTCTCTTTCCTCCTTCAGCATCATCTGTGCTAAAGCCCTGTGAGGGCTAAAGGTAGGGAAAACTTTGACCTGGATAAAGGAGAATGCAAAATACATTTAAAAGCTGAATTATTATCCAATATTTTTTAAACAAGTTCTTATTCTACATCTCAGACACTCTAAAAATAAACAACTGTATTTATATCTGCAATTTTCCTACAAAATGAATTCAAATGGGAAATAATTGTTGACAATATTTTCTCTTGTTAAGAAATCACCTTGATACGGTGGGAGTCTGCTCCTTCTCTAGGCAACTCTTTCCCTAGTTAAAACTACAATTTTAATGAAGTGCAAAGCAGTGCAGATGAAGTTATTTTGTTTCATGTGACCAAACAGGACAGGAAAATGACAAATATGAGCTCCTAACTCCACTTAGCTTTCCAAATAACCAAAGCTTTCAGTACCAATCAATCAAACTTGAAAGTGGGATTCCCCTCAGCACAAGCTCTATACAGAATGAAAAGATCTGAGATTACAATAATGTAAACTACCCCTCTTCTCCGAATGCATTCCTCATTTACTTAGAAGTATTAACACAAAAAGAGGGATCTGGCTCCTCTGGCAACGAAAACATGACAACAGTAATGCTAATCATGATTTCTATGTTGTATGTATGTCACAGATTAGCAAATGGTTTCATTGGATAGCTGCCAGATAAAAAAAGAATACTAAAAGAGTCAAAACTGGAAACATTACAGCAATGCTTCCTTTGCCAAAATAAATATTCCAAACACTGTATTAGCCTGTGCTGATTTAGCAATCTACATTTCCCAGGCACAAAATTATCTGAAAATCGTGTTTCAGAGAGACACAAGAGCAGTCTTCTTATTAAAGAGACAATTCATTATCTTTCTTACTGGCTCTACTCCTGCAAATCTTAATCTTAATGGTCCAGCTGATATCAACAGGACCACTTTTGGTTGTAAAACAGAACTGACAGGATCAGGCCACTATAAGGACAACAGCAAAACTTAACTTCCTCTAATATGTTTGGGAACATTATAATGAAAACAACAACAAAAAAATGCCATCATACTGAATAAGTTTTAGGTAGCATAAAGGATATTCACGGAACTCATTAATATAGAAAAGAATAGACTTTTACAGCTTAATATTACCACAAAATTCTAAGGTGCAAAATAATAAGAAAAAAAACCCTAGAAGTATTATCCAGTGTAGCACAGATTTGTACTGAAAACTTGCAAGTTACTCTTTGGAAAAAAAAAATGTGATGAAATCTGAAAGTGTTTTTCTTTAAATATAATACCTCAGTACATTTAATAATAGAAGTAAGCTCTACAAAAGATCACTTTTACATATTATACAAAATGCAGAGTTTAGTGCAACCCACCGTGTCACACTTTTTTCAGTCACTTATCAGGAAGACTTGAAATTAGAAAATTATGCAATTTCCACAGCTCATCTTCCTATTGGTAACAGATTCGTGTTATACAGATTCATGTTGTGTCCCATCGTTTATGTGCATTTGTTTTCCAGCAGGAACCTCAGTTTATTTTCTGTCTGTTTCCTCCGATGATGAACATTATCCAAAGCTTAGCTTGTGAAGTAAAATAAAATGAAAAACTACCAAAGCATACCAGCATTCAGTTGGCAGGTGGTACTCCTGTGAAAACATCTGCTTAATTTAATCAAATCAGCGAAATGGAGAGCTTAGTTTATCGATGCTCTCTCCCCTGCTTTCTGATGCAATGGAGGTGAAGATTCTGGTTACAATATTCCTGAGTGCCAAACTGAGTCACCAAGGTCAGTTTTGATCAACCAACATCCTGGCCGATGACAGTGAGTTGTGATCATGGTGATAGCATATGACATACACTTTAGAAACCATTACCTAATTAAAAAAAAAAGAGAGAGAGAGAAAGAGGAAGAAAAAGGGAGAGGGCAAGAAAGAGATAGGCTACGTCCTCATTGTTATGTGTCTGGAGAATGGTCTACTGCACAAGGTTCTGTCTGGTTCTCCTCCTCTTCTACTTCTTCCCCTACTTGCTCATCAAGAGGAATTTCAGTAGATTCTGAATCCTGGGTGCAAAGGGTCTTCGAGTCACTGCAGCTGGTGTCTTCTTCTACTTGACTTCCACTGTCCTTTTCAGTGTCTGACTCACCATCTTCCTCCAGTGTTAGTTCAAACTGGAATTTTTCAGTTTGGCCCTGTCTACCCTCTTCCTGGTCATCAGGTGCAGGAGAGGGACTTTGAGGAATTGTGCTCTGGTACCATTCTCGATTGTCCTCCAGTGTATCTAAGATATCCTGGGCATCCGGGTGAACAAGATCTGCCCATGTCTCCCACAGAGGATGAACAATGTAGTCAATAAAACCCACCTGTTTCAAATAATCCAAGATTAGGATGAGATCTTATTCACAAAGAAATAAAAAACTATGCATATAAGTCACAGTCATTTAATCTATTTACTGCACGGAAGCTTTGGATATTTATGCAGTCAAAAATAAACAGAGCATAATGTCTGAGAAAGATAACTCTAGTAAGAGGCACTAGACACATTGCTCTTAAGGTGTCTGAAAGTAACCCATGCTGTTCTATGCAGAGAACAGGGTCTTTTATCATTTCAGATACCTCAGTCAGGATACTGGATATGGACTTGGAAAGGATTTGTTTTGACATTAATTGTTCTTTGCAAACAATTCCACTACATCTAGCAAGCCAAACAGCTGTATTATATTTAATTCTGCTTTTGAAAGAAACCGTAAATGAGAAGCTATAAAATATTCTTTACTGAAGCCAGTGCTTCATTGCAGATCATGACAGCGATGGAATTCCTTCAGCAAGCATACTGCTATGCACTGTTTTCACAGTAAGAACCTCTGCTCCCCTCACTTGCTACACAGGAGCTGAATTACGGGGGGGGGAAAAAGAAATACTGCATTCAGAAATATATCAAAATATAAAGAATGGCTCTGGATATTCGTTTCCCAGGAAAAGAATACCGAGTCAATTACCTGTGATTTTTCTACAGATGCATTGTGCTTATCACACATGGGACTTATCTCCATTCCTCTCTCTCTTTCCCGATCTCCCTGGCGGAAGAATTCCTCCATTATTCTGTCTGTCCATTGGCGGTAGAGATGGAGTGGCTTGGTTGGATTGCTGAGATCTGCACAGTGCACCATATTCTGAAGAACCTAAAATAGATTGAACACCTGCTGTGTTATTACACTAAAGAAAAACAGTTCCTTTTCCATTTACACATTTGGTGGCTGTGAAGCAGAATCATGAAAATACATGTAGTGCAAGATTTATTCTGAACAGCAAAAACTTAGTATTTTGGGTTTTTCACACTTGCAGTAATAGCTATGAATTACCTCACTTCTGCTGCCTCTGCCTATGTAAGAGACAGAAAATATATCAGAGAAAGACCAATGAGATGCTGATAATTTCAACAGAAGGGCAAAACCAAAACAGGTCCAGAAGTACTTTACCACCTTATCACTCTCCCAAAGAATCACTCAGTACATAATGGAATATGTCATATGTAAGAAATACATAAGTGAAAAGGGAGAAGAGAATGAGTTATAAAATGCATGAAAATGGACAGTTGATCTAACCCATGCTGGGGACTTGGCAGGCAAAGGTTATTAATTAACAGAAGTTAATACAAATGACCATCTGAAGATCAGTTTTCTTACCTGAATCCTATCTGAATAGTTATCAAGAAGTAGGACACCAGAACTTGTCACTTTTTTGGTTTCAACCATAGTTTTTAAATCAGCCAAAAGATTCATATGCTTAGACATGTCTGTAGCAAGCACCTTGAAAGAAACAAAGATAAATGAGTATCAAGTAAATTATTCCATTGACTTTAAAAAAACCTTTGCCTGCAGCAACAAACTATTCTCACGGAAAAATGTAACTTCTGTATCGGAATCTGAGTAGGCTACAGAATTCTGAGTCCCATGTGTCATTAGTGTCCAGACGTTTTTATTCTGTTTTAAGAATGACACAATGATTGGACAAAGATTTGATCAGCCTAAGTTCATCATCATCGATTCAGCAGCAAATTTCTAACAGTGATGGTGAAATAGCAGACTTAGACATCAGCGTGAGAACAGCTTGAACCAGGGCTGTGTACCTTCTAAAAAGGTAGAGACAGTAATTCAAACTGAAAAGAACTCACTACTTATGTTTGGACAATACAGAATAAAGCTTCAAATTTTTATTTCATTGATTATGGGTCTAACAACATGTGATTTATCATAAAATGATACTGTGCTTTATCATTTAATTTACTGGCCCTAAGGAAAAGGGACTCTAAAGCAGAACTCACAATGTCAATGACCATTTTCCTCAATGATTGCCTCTGTTTTTTGGTCAAATTCTGGAAAATGTCACAATTTTCTTCCTGTAGCAGCTTGAAGCCCACAGCTAAGTGATGATTCTCCAGTACTGATGAGTCATTGTACATCAAGGCAAGTTCAGAATCTGCAGTAACAGTCACAGGGCAGAACGTTACTAAAATCTTTATTTCCACTAAATCCCTTATGATTTTTCAAACTCATTACATTCCTAACAAGATTTACAGATAAGCTTTCAGTAACAGACTTCCTGTAGTTCCCACAGGATCAAAACTTACAGAATTAACTGAACATCTTAACAAATCAAGGAAAAGTACACTGAAAAAAAGCCAGCTTTGCCGTGAATTGTGCTGGAATGGCAAGTTAGAAAACAATATCAGGAAGATATTTTTCAGAATACTTTTTCACATATGTATGAAATCATATGGAAAATATTATATAAAAATGCACAAACTAAAACACATTCTGACGTTTTCTCATCACATCCTTGATGCCACCATGCCCACTAAAATTCAATCATTTAAGTGAAGTTGCACCTATCAGCTACTCAGATCTGGGAATACACAGCTGAAGCTTTGCTGCAGGTCAAGCAAAGAGCACGTATCTTGGTTTCCAATGTACTTCTGCAGTTATTTAAGGCACTCAGATAAGTAGGCCTAGGGATCATTAGTCTACGAGAACAGGACGTCTGTAGAGGAGGCTCGTAGGACAGACATACATTTCCATGTGGTTTGAAAATGCAAGCAGTGGCCTTGTCCACCGTCTCATACTTGAGCATGATTAACTCCTGATGAAAAAATGCTGCCATCTCTAACAAAAGTGTTCTGCAGGCAATCACTCCACGTGGCTGTAGGAATAAGTGGAGCTCATACCTCTTCTTAGCAATGCCTGTACTGAGGCACATACATACAGTCTGAACAGTCAGCTTTGACAATTACAGGCAGTTTAGACAATTTTCTGCACAGATTTAGATTTCACACAAGGACACCACACAGCCAGCTTGCATTTGTTTAAAGACACAGCTTGAAAATGAATCTATCATCAAAAAGACATACTTTTTATACAACCGCGCTTCTGAAGTGCTGACATTAATTTCTATTTATTACAGTTGTTCTATCTGAAATCTAACCATATGCAAGTCCATTCTAAACCTTGTCCTCTTTATCTTTCTTTATAGCAGCTTTGTTTTAAAATTCCTCTGGCTCAGTGGGTGCCTATAAAAGCCCTGCTCTTCAGATTTCATTAGTCTCATTATGTATTCTCCTGCTGTCTTCCTCTCTTGTCCTGAACCTATTGATCTTGTAAATAGGGAAAATCTTCCTCTACCTTTCCTTATCCTGACGGTAGCAAAAATGTAATAGCAAAAGGAAAAAGAAAGCAAATTTGTCAAATTATATCTCTTTCACAAAATATTTACAGAGCTTGCCTACTTGTCATTTTTCTTACAAAGAAGACAGGTAGTGGTTTATTTTCCTTTCAAAGAGCATCCTGAAAAGCTGCTCGAAGTGGAAAGCATTCAACATAAATGAACTACAGGGGCTGGAAGGGCTGGAATTACACACTGAGCTAAAATGTGCTCAACTATGTAATGGAGGTGGAAATGGAAGAAAGTTCCCCCTTGGTAAACTCTGAAGCACACTATAAGCTTCAAGACTATTTGTCCAAAAGGACAAGCTTACAGTGATAAAATAGGCACCTACCCTGACACTAATACAATCCATATTTGTTTATATTTTAATAGTATTTCTGAGGATCACATTTTTGGACAACTTTGTAAACAGACTTTAAATTTTGGAAAAGGGAAATAATACTCAGAAATATTACATCTAAATAATTATAAAGAATAATGTGGAATATGGAAATAAGTACATAGTTAGGTAACTGAAGATCTATCATGCTTCTTTGAATGTATTTATACAATTCTTAGTGAAATGCTATTACTTTGTAAGATTCATTGGAAAACCCAAAAGTAAATGGAAGAAAATGATCTTCTGGAGGTTAGGAAAATCTCGGATTTGAGAAATTTTGTGTGTGTATAATCCATATGGTCACTGATTCTCAAGCTCTCACTGAAAACATCAGTTAGTAGATACCTAAAGAAACCTAAATTAGACGGTCTTTGATTGTTTCTGTTCCTATGGTTTCTTCTCATACATGTAACAACTCAAATGATAAAAATCCCTTTGTTGCTTTTGAGCTTGGCAACAGTAGTTCCAGCTGGTGACACTACTTGATTTACACAAAAGCCTTCTCTATCAAAAGCTGAACTGAGTGGAACAAAACATTTCTTCTAAGCTGCTAAATCAGAATTGCTCCTAATTCAGCTGAATTTCAACCATCTGCCTAAAGGTGAGCTTTATGTAGCAGTTCTGGTCCCTTCATCTAGCCTTTCTTGCTGCTAATCTAAACAACTCAGTGCTTTCCACATAGCGCCTCAGAGCCACCAATATGTCCTGATATTCGATTTCTATTAAAAAAACAAACTTCATTTACAAATGCCAATTGTTAAGAATTTGGACATCACAGAGTTTCATGCACAATGCTTGATTTACTATATTTCTGCATCACACTGCTGAACGGCACTTGTTACCAACACAGAGACTTCCTCCACCTTGCACATTAGTCACCAAATTGAATTTCACTACAGGGTAGCCCTCAGGCCATTAAGGCAAATAAAATTAGATGCAGGCTAGACTAGAGGTCTTATCTGAATATACAGCAGCAATGAGTCAGAACAGGATCTCCCTTCTTCAAACTGTACTGTTGATATGGGATTGTACTATTTTAGTACCAGAGGAACAGATTCACCCAAGTGCTTAAATGACAGTACCTATGAAGGTGCAAACCCGATGCGCAAACACATACCCCTACGCAGGTTTTCATTTATGTAGCTTTTTCTTCTTATGTGCTTGGATTTTTTTTTTAATTTATATTGGATTATTTTTTTTATTTCAAATTTTGTACTTCTGGGCCAGTAAAAGGAGAAGACAAAGGGTGTCAAAAGAAATAATATTTTAAGATGAAACTTGCACTGACCTACAGTGTGGTACCCACACTGTAATCAAAGCAAGTTACACTGAGGAGAGAAGCCATTCAGTAAATGTGCCACTACTGTACTCCATGAAACTCACAGTGCTTTTCAAGCAGAAGATAAAAGAGAGGAAGTGGTTCATGCAACGCTGCATAGAACGGCCATGAGAAATGCAGAACAAGTACAATGGTTTTCAAATTTGGAGATGATATTAGGGTCTCATTTCATTAGCTCATTTTCCTCCATACATTGAGCACAATCTAGACACATAAAAAAGAGAAAAGATTTTCCACAGTTTGCAGGGGTAGGCTGAGAAAATTCAGCCCGAGAGGCATAACTATGCCGAGATGAGAAAATAAGTGCAGCAGCCAGGGAGAGGCAGAGATGGGCCTGCTGATCTGTTTTCTAAAAAGAAACTTATTTTTTATATTTCTTAAAAAAATGTATGGCTATCCTTGGTCATACTATATGATTCCAACATTAAAACATTAACCACTCCTTTTTCTTTTTTGGGGGGGTATTTTATCTAATCTTCCTTTATCTCCTACAACTTTATCTAATTAATGTACACCAACGAACTAACATCCAGGAAAGCGACAATATCGAATACACTGAAACAGAGCCACAATTATAGTTCATGACTTATTAATTCTTGCTAGTGAGTGCCGTGTGTATATTATTTCTAAAGTGACAGATAATACAAAATAACATCAAGTTTTAAATACAAACATCTGCCTATTTAATGAGGGAAGGTACAGATGCAAACAACGAATAAATTGTGTATTTTTCAGGTGCTACATACAAATTTTGCAGCAAAGTCTTGAGAAAACCACTGAACATCAAACTTACTTGTGTTGATAAGAAACTGGTTTGAAACCCCAGGATGATCTACGTCATGTATTGCACTGGCAAAAATTGCTGCAAGAATCTCCAAATCAGTGAACACTGCCTAGAAAACCATGAAACAGAAATGACAATCACTAATAAATGAAAAACTGTTTTCAGTAAAAAAAAGACTTGACTTTGAACCTAGGTCTGACTGAACAAGCAAAACACATTTGAAATGCATCACAAATCTCAATATATTTTACATATAGGTGACTATAACCTTTTGTAAATCATCAGTTACACAGAATTCCATAAATATTTCAAAGTTGGCCAAAGTAGAACTACTCTTACTTCACACTGGCAGCTTCACTAAATTCAGTAACCGAAGTGTTTTTCAGTTTCAATATGTAAATAAGTCCATGTTTATTAGATCATTTATTACAGATTTAGATTTCTGACTTACAGTAGAAATTCAAGTTAAACATTCCAGTCTGCGTTACACAAAAAACACATAGTCCTGCATTTGAAGAAAGAACATCTCCTCAATGATGTTAGAAGAAATGGTGAAAAACTACAAGATATATTACTTAACATTTACTGATTTTTATTCAGTATGAGATTATTAGGAAGGTAGGAAGTGAGAACTGCAAGGGAGCCATTATGTCACTGAGCCCAGTCTCTTGCTGTCACAAGCTTTCAAGTTATATAATGGTTTTCATAACTGGTCAACAATGGGCAGATATTGCTATTTCACTTCCCAAAACTTCTGAGAGCAAGGCCATCAAAAACAGCTGGTTAATTAAGAAAATGAAGAAATAAAAAAGCACCTTACAGTCAGTTCAGCTGTTTGGTAAAATCAGAGTGATTTAAGAACATAGTCTGATATTGCTTTGGAGATGATGAAAATCCTTCTCAACAGAACTCAAAGAAGACTTTGAGGATCTTTGCCAACTGTGTTAAGATCCAGTGACAACCCTCCCATTAAGAGGAAAGTAAAGCAAAGGCATTCAGTAATGTGAAAGATTGGTCGTAATGAAAAGGAGTCAAAATGCAGCCCTTCCTTGAAAACGAGGACAAATCCTTCCTCCACCTGCTTGTTTTACCTGCCTTTTTCTAGCACTTCAGTGGGATATGTCAGTGCTTGATACAATAAGGACTGAACTGTACTTCACAAAGGGAAAGCAATTTCTATCCATCTTTAATTTCCCTTCACTTCAGAGATTTATACACTTTCACAAAAGATTTCCTCAGAAAAGATCATATGAAATGCTAATTTTTGTTCAGTTTTTAAATATTTATGAAAACAATTATATAGTCCAGTGAAAATTTAGCACACGGTCCACTCTGCCTGAGAAACAAACACAGAAATAGCCTTCCAGAACCAGTACAAGCACGCACAAACTAAAAACAAAAACCAGGCGGCTCTATTGAGTGAAACCCATTTTACCTTTCTTTTCTAAGCAATTTCACTGTAGTTAGTGGGAGTCCCACTAATGAAATAATGACGGAAGAGGAGGCAGTTAATAATGAGGCAGTAGAAACAAGTTATGTATCATGTTACAATGAAAAAGGTTATGACAGCGCAAAGCTGCAAGTATCAGATCATGATTTTAAGAAAAATATGGTATTTTCTGCACAGTATTTGCATGTAAATAAACCTTGGTCCTCACAAAGTATCTTTGAAAGAGTGTAATTCATGACAGAAATGTCAAGATTTCTTTTGAAAAAACATGGCAGAAACTAAAATCCTTTTCATTTAGTTGCAAAGAGTCTTAGCATGTCCTTTCCTCTCATGTCTGTCTCTTTCCCACTGCAGCATAGTTTACCTCTAATGCCGGGGTTGATAGCAGGACATGGGTTGACTGAACAACATCTGCTGCATGTATATTATTGTGATATGCTACGTCTGCATGGTAGTGGTCTTCTAGGGTCATCAGGTAAGTTATTAAAGTATCCACTGGAATTTTAAATGTTTTTAACAGATCTCGTTCCTAGAAAGGGAAAAGAGAAACAATTCAGATTACAAAGTACGGCAAAATTTCTGAGATAAGCACAAGACAGCAAGGCTGCTCCTACTTGCCTGAAAAACGGTGTGCATGATGACTGTCAAAGGTCTGTTTCCAGATAGCTCTGCTACTCTGAAAACCTGAAGGCCCCACTTGTTCACATCTTCTAGTTCCTAGAACAGAATTGAGCAACAGCAGTGCTGAAAACACACAGGATTCCAGCATTTTTCATTTGAAAAAGTCACAAACAGCAGACTCATGAAAATGCAAAGCTAGCTGTCTGGTAGAGCCACTGTGAATATTATATGCTAAACTCTGCAAGGGGGAAAGTTGCTGCTAGTAACCTTGAAATATTTACATTTGCAGCTACCACCTTTCCTGATTTTGACCCACTAGGCAGGAAGGAGTGCCACTTTTAAGTGGATTGCTACAGAAGAAGAAATGGTACAGTATCTTGAAAAAACAGACACACTTCCCATCTCACTGCCCAGTAGGTTCAAGGAGGAGGTGAACTGCAGAGATGTTGCAGTTACGCTGCCATCTCCCTAGATCTCAGCAACAGACTGACAGTTCATATGAAGTGGGAAATTCCTGGGAACACAAGGATAGGCACATTTCCAAAAGCAAACAGCTAAAATTGAATGAATAATCACTTCATAACAGTTTTAGATTATTGCCAAAAAGCTACTGATGCAAAATCATAGGAAGTGTCCGTAAAAACAGATGCACATGAAATGATAAAGCAAATGACAAGACCTGCAACAATAGCTCTAATGCTACGTACGGTTGTGCATTTTTGAAAACATACAGCTGCTATGTATTTTCATTCCTCTGACTATATACAAGTTCACACTTCATTCCTCAGGTATTGTTTAGGAATATGCATTATTATACAATATACATTATTATTGTATCCACAACTGCTAATTTCCATCCCATCTCCAGGCAGCAAACATTCCTGCTGAAATCCTGTTCATGTGGAAATCAACCCTCAAGGCCTAATTCTGATTTCACTTGTTACTTTTCTGCTTCACCAGATTTATATTTGAGAGAGATCAGCCTTTACTGCTACTGCTTGAAATCACGGTTATAAGCAGAGGATGTAATATGTTCTCTATTTTTAGTTCAGTGGTTTAAATTCAAATATTTAAATATTCTTTACCTTGGCAAGAACATCTTCTTGGTCTGTTTTAACTCCAAACCTGGGAATACTGGAATTGGTTAAACTGGAGCTGTGCATCAATTTTTTGACCCCGCTGATCTGAGACATTGGCCTCTTCTTTTTCTCTTTCTCTTTTTGTGTTGGAGAAGGGATTTCAACTTCATGTTGTTTATCTTCAAAAGAATGAAGAAAAAACATTTTTGAAATTAATTAAAAATATTCTTGTCCACTTCACTGTTAAGTTTCATATCATGGATATTGTAATTCTTAACAAAACTTCTATTTGCCATTGTAGATTTTGCAACAGATACTTCACATTGAGAGCAATAAAAACATGAAACAAGATAAACATAGATCTGATCTTCAGTAAAGCAGAACTCTGCATCACAAATTGCATCATTATTTCTGAACTGGCTTCAAATATGACTTGTGACTGTCTTATTTCCACTTCCCTTGTACCCCTAGCACTGTGGACAGGGTTAGTCGTTTCATTTAAAAAATATTATTACAGGAGAACGGAAGACTGTATACTCATTTGGCAACAAAATTTAAATTTTCTTCTTTTCTGGAAAAAAAACACAACAAAAAATTCAAGACAGCATAATTTTTCTAAAACATCTCAGGACTCCAAAGACCTGACGCTTGCAAGATGGCTCTGTCAGTGCTAAGACCTTGCACAACACAGAAAGGCTTTTTCTGGTGGAGCCCTATCAACAAAGGTTTTGCATGGGAAAGCAGCTCATGTCAGCAGTGCAGCTCTTTTCTGTTACAATTTATAGCACCTATAAATACAGTAATACTGACAAAAGGACTATTCTGCTAAAAGAATCCCGCATCTTCTTCTGAGCTTTTGCTTTCACAGCAGTATCAGTGGCATAACTTCATATACATCATTAATGTTCATGACAGCAGAACTTTTTACCACTATGTCAAGGATTAAAGGCAGAGTAAAGTATACGTAGGCCATTGCCAGATGATCACTGCAGAAACAGTATGGGGGTGTGGAGCACTGCAAACACTTGTGGTCCCCAATGAAACCCAAATCAGGGCAACAGAGAGCTTTCCTGCCAATACTGCTAGAATTTTGCTTAAATTTCTGTTCATTTTATTCATGCTGTGTTTTATTGTGGTGCTTTAATGACTTCCTCTAAGTCATCTCTTATCTGATAAAATGTATCTGCACCTTCTCTAGACGCCTCACAGCAAAACCTGGAATATCAAGGACATATTTCTAACATTAGACTCCAGAAGGCAAACTATGATTTAAAAACAACTTAGAAGAAACAAACAAACAAACAAACAAAAAAACAAACAAAAAAAACCACAGGGCTTTAAAAAAAATATGTCTGTTTTATTCTTCTTGCAATAGCCATCTTCAATAAAGGCTCTGAAACCAGATGAGCATTCTTAATTTCTAGCATGTTACTGTGTTTGCTTCTTTCTCTTTTTTCCCTTTTCATTTCTCTTTTCAATTACCAGCCTGCATTTACTGGACTCCACAAATTCCCAACAAATCAGAACAGAAGAAGAGACTGCAGAAATGTCACGAAGCCTTAGCCCGAGGCACCAAGTTCCCTGGTTGCCCCCACCACACTTGGCTCTTCACAAGTGGACAATCAGAAAAAATGGGGGAGGATAAGCGCTGGAGCTCTTGACTGGTGCAAACTGACAATAGATGAGGAACAGTGACTCGTGTTCATGCTTTGATGTTTATGGTTTTGGTCATATTCACAAAGCTTAGACCTATCAAAGGGAGATTCATAAGCTGAGCTGTCAGAATAATTCGAGTGAAAGGAACGGTCTGTCTGAACAACTTCATATCTGCTAAGGAATTCCACAGGATTGCCTGTGTTTTTGGTAACCATGAGGTAAAGTGTCTCAGGCCCATCTGAATATCCACAGAAGTCAACTTGCCATTTTGACCCTGGTTATATTATACTCCTTGACAAGTTCTCTTACAATTTCTCTTCACAGGAAAACACGTTAGTTACATGGAAAAATACAAAGCTTGGATATTATCAGACTCAAGACAGGAGCCTTAACTGTTCAACATGGAATATATTTGTTATAATTAAAATAATTTTATACATGTCATATGGCCCTATTTACAGTCCATCCATTTTGAAGATCAGTGAAAACCTGTTTTCTCATTACAACTTCCTAAATCTTGAATGTGACGGTCTGTACATGTTCAGGAGGTAAGTTACTTTCTAAATAGATAACATATTATTTTAATTATAGACAGACAGAATTTTTTCCTTCTTTTCATTGTTGCTCAGAATCTACACATTTAGGGTGCATATTTTAAGAATACTAGATTTAAGCAATAATTCTCCAGCAGAGTTATTTTCCCCATTGTATTCCTCTTGCACCTGCATTTTTAAATATGGATTTTCGTTTATATGCAGCCGCAAAACAGTATCCACGGCTCAGTAATTTGTAAGTGATGGCCTCTCCAGCACTCTTTCTGCTGGTATCCTGTAAGGCTGACAAATGCATTTCCTTATCCTGTCAAAATGAGCCTTAAGTTTTCAAGTAAAGACATGCAATCACTGGTATCTCAGCCTTTTCAGTCAGCCTAAGTAGGTCGTCTTCTCAGGCAACATTATACTGTCATTTTCAGGGCTCCTGAAGCCATGGAACAGCGACTCACTACAATACAGGCTCATCACTTTCTTCATATAAGAAATCCTGCTGTGCTGCAGTGCAGTGCTCAGGCACACTACTGCAATCATGGATAAACTGAACCAGCACATTAAGAGATCCATTTAGATTACAGTGACAAGCAGCATAAAATGGACTTGAACAAAAAAAACCCACTGCTTTTGACAAAAAAAAAAGCCCCATCTATGGTAGAAATAAGATTTCATGAGTGATCAGCACCTCTTGAAGGATTTGTTATCCTAATTTAAATATATCTAGCTGTGCCTCCCTTTACATGCACAGCCTTAATGAACCAGTGTAAACTGATATATTTACTTTATTTCTTGTTCAAAATCAGCTGCCTAGAAACAGTTTTATCAAGATATATACACTGCCTTCTGCACAACTATAGAGGAGAAACCACAGCCTTTGTAATACTGCACAAGGCTTTTTTCATGTTCGCATCCCACCGAGAAAGCTCTTTAGCTGCACAGACTCTCCTGGCAGCCGTCTGCACCGATGTTGACTTAGTCATATTCATCAGCCTTCTCACGTGTAGGGAGGGAATACCAAAGCATGAGAACTGTGAGATTTAATGAGGTTACTTGTGTCTGTCTGCTTTCAGCACACTGCAACTGCTTTGCTTTAACTTTCCTTCTGGCCATAAGGGAAACAGAACGGAAGAACTATTTGTAATATATGGCATACTTAATTCATTCTATGTTCATTTCTTAATTTGGTAGCAATCACTGTAATGTTACATGACAATATGTATATGAATATCTGTCACTACACACACAGGGATACCACTTACACAAATTAAATGAGCTGTAACGGAATGGATCAACCATAACCTCTGTGCTCAAATACTGGCCAGTGAAAAACTGAATGTACACTTTCTGAAGACAGAAAGCAATATGGAAAGCTACTCAATTTTAAGAGCCTAAAAAAAAAAAAAAAAAAGGGCAAAAAAGTCAACTCTCAACTCCCATAATTGTCTTACCTAAAAATGTGTTCGATATATATTCTGAGACCTGGTTGCCTGATCTGCTCATTTCAGACAGGTGAGTTAGCTCCCGGTTGAGCATTCTTTTAAACTGCAAAAGAACAACAACAAAGAAGTGTAAGTTAGTGATCAAGACATATTGCAAACAGGATGAGAAAATGCAGTCAACTTGTAATAGGGCAAAGGATGCAACAGTCAGAATACACACTGAATTTGAGTAACAGTGAAAGGAAAAATGACATAAATACTCTTCTTCCCCACTACCTTATTCATGGGTTGGACAACATAATTCTTTACCCCCTAAAATACTGAACAGTGATTCAATTATTTAGGCACAGGGTCCTACTTTCAATTAAAAGCTATGAGGCATATGCATAAAAATACAAACAATGTACCTTTTTTCAGGCTTTTGATCTTAATTTGAAGATAAAATGCAAACATATTTACACAAGACCCCTTATCTAAAAGGGTGTCTTATCATACTAGTAAATTAACCTACCGTGCATTTTTTGTGATACACTTCATAACCTTTCAAGTTGCTAGCCTCATCATTGATCTACACAGTGTATTTGATAGTGCTCCTTAAAAATATCAAACTAACTTACTGAGTTCCTACAGGCCACTACGAATGAATTAAGCTTATCTTTTTCTTAAAATTATTTTACTTGATCAGCTCAATGACTTGCCCTTTCTGATGCCTCAGAAAACTGTCAGTACTCATACAAAACAGAAAACAACTATCTATGAAAACTTGTTTTCCCTGTGAGATAGCAAGTCCCACAGGTAGTCTATTTTATGCAAGAAGATATTAGATATTAGCATTCCATGAAATTTATCGCATCATTATAATTGAGTCTTTCTTGATTCCTTCAAGAATACAGGATTAAAAAACACCCTTGCAGAATCCCAGAAGGGCTGGGGCTGGCAGGGACCCCAAGGATCCATCTGGCTGCTCAACTGGCACCCACAGCAGGGTGCCCCAGCCTATGTCCAGGTTCTGACACCTGCACAGCACAGGTGCTGTCTGGTGTTCAGGAGGAATACATTGTCTTCCATGGGTTAATTCTGCAATACAACTCTACTTGCATTAGTTAGATGCCTTTTCAGTGAGTATAGCCTTGATATTACCAATAAACAGAACTCAGCAATGGTTATAATCCAAGAAAAAAATTCCTTCCACTGTAAATCAGCATCTGTCATAATGGAACTTAGTCTACCATTTTGCCATCTTCTCTTTTTTTTTTTTAATTTGTTTCCTGTTGTCTTTTCTCTTAACAAAGCCAAGCAATTTATGTTATTTTCAGACTCATCTTCCACTTTGTTCACCCAGTCATGATTAATTATTAAATTAAGCAATCTCTATCCTTAGTATACAACCCTGTAGAAATTCCTATTATATAGAAAACTGGTAAATTCTTCTTCTATATATTAGATAAATCACTGGACTAAACATTACCCATTTCCTTTCCATTTCATCCCACTGGAATCAAAGCCTTTGCTTCAAAGGGGCTTTGCACAGAGAAAGATGTTATTTTCTTCACAATGTCTTTGGAAGTCACCAATTACTGTATTGCTCACAGTGCACCATATAAAAATTACCTTTAATATAACACTCTCACCATTAGCCACTGCATTTTCCTGCCACCTTGACATGCCATCAGCCCAGGAATTTCCTCCTACAAAGACTCCTACAACAAATTCTACTTCTGTCACACAACAAAAGCACTATTTTTATCTCAAATACACTCATGTGCCAGAAAGTGCTCAACAGATTTATGAAAATCTGAACCATACCGCAAACATTTTGTAAGCTACAAGCTTTATGGCTACATATTCTGCATGAAACCAGCGCTGTCCTCTACAGTGACATTAGTTGTTTGTGACCAATGTTATAAATATTTAAAAATGAGTCAATTCTTGCCAAGAAATAACATGACAGTGCTAAAAGTACTGAAAATACACTTAAAAGCCCTTCTTTAAACTGTTAACATGCCATTAAGTCAAACAGTTTTTTTCACGCACCCAAGGTGAGAAATTATTTAAAATGACAATCTCACAGACGTACTTGTCTCCAGACTACATCTGGAACCTGAAACTTCACATGAAATACAATGTAAAGGAATAATCAAATGCCAGAAGTTGACAAAATGGCATTAACTTCCAGAGTTGTCATCAGTATATTCACTACCACACCCATTTTCTCTCATTCTTAATTTTAATGCTGTTAATGTCTCTGGATCCCACTCCATAAGTCTGTGTCTGTTTAGCTGCTGTGTCTGTTTAGGATGCAGAGACTTGCCTTCCCTCCTCCAGTCACCCCACAAGCCACCTGAACACATAAGCTAGACCATCAGCATAAAACCTGGGAAAGGCTGTGTTGCCGCTGAATAGGCTTTAATTGGCAACTATTTTGAAAACATCTGGACTGAGATGGAGTTCAGAAAACTGCTCTGATTTCCTAATTATACATGACAAAACCTTATGACCGTCATCCACACTGAATCATATGAAGTTGTATACTGAATGTAAGCGGACAGCTGTTTTTGATGAAGAACAACGCAGCATGAGAGAAATAAAAGAAATGAACAGTGATGGAGATATTGCAGTACAACCAAGAAAACTGTCTGGCTGCAGTATATCTGCATGTTACTTGATCCTTTGATGTTTAAAATCTTCTCCTTTGGGGGGGGAAGAGGGGGGAAGGGGAGAAAGAACAACCCTAAACCTCTCATTTTTCCTGATTTTACCAAGTTCCCAAAAATATTTTATTGGCAGAACCATAGCCCTAAACAGTTGCTTGTTCAAACAGTATCAGCTTTCCACATATTTTATGCATCCCTGCACTATAATTCGAGAATAGAACTCTGCCTAATTCTCACGTGGCTCCTGCAAGATCTCACTGCAAATCAGAGGAGTTTCTGTTACATCTGTGAGTCAACACTGCTTCAGTCATCCAGGAAACGTCTCTTGTAAATGCCCAAAACTTGGCTAGACTGCCTATATTCACATCATTTGTCATCTCAGAAGTAACATTTAGCACTTTTTCAAAACAAGTCAAAGCAAACATGAAGAAATTCTTGTTATTAATAGAAAATGTTAAAGACATTTTAACTAAGAATTTTTAAAAATTGAATAGCACACACATTCCTAGTTGAAGAGAATCAGTCACAATGGATCCAATCTGCTGTTACGAATATACACTTACATCATACAATTTAATTACGATATTGTCAGCTCAATACAGGCAGAAAGTAGAGGCTTTTGGAAGGGTTATGCATACATTGCATTCTTCAGAAGGGTTTTCTCATTTTACACGCTTGGCACTTCAAGATTAGAAAAATTACATTTCTATACCCCTTTGGAATATCACTGCCCTTGACTATCACCTAGGAAGTTCCCTCTGGAAATGAACAGGCTATAAAATGTCCATTAAGTCAATTATGCAGTTCTTCATTGCTGAATACTGATGTCACACCAGCAGAGTTCAGTAAAAAAATAATAATATGAAAATTCGGAGAGAGAGAGCAGTAATACATAAGAATAATGTGTAGATGAGACAAGAACAGACTCCTAAATAGCAATCGTCTTCAAAGTGCATGCTACAGACTGAGGAATGAGCTGGTTAGTTAAGGTCCTTCTGGGATCATGCCCTGTTTGTTCATGTCTCTGCATAAATACATCACGGCCAAGCGAGGGTATAAAAAACCAACTCTGTGGAGGAAAAGATATGATTTTTCATGATGTCAGCAAAAGGTATGTAAAAAAATGTGGACAGTCTTTTGCAGTAATTGTATTCCCAGATCGTGACCAGATTGATGTAATTCTGGGGAGACTTAGCATCTGCAAGCCAGAGGAAACTTCACGTTCAACTCCAAAGACATGGAGGAGATCTACCTACAAAATCAGTTCATGGTTGTGAAGAATTTTGGTCTGCACACTCAATATAAATGGCGTTTACTGATTACATCTTTTGCATAATGCCCTTGATTCAGTAACAGAAAGCTTTGGTAAATGCATAGTCTGCAGTTAACTTGTGTATGGAGAAGAAGCATGAAGAACTGCCTTAGGTGTAGAGACCCGAAGAGGACCTCTCTCACTCAGGCTATCTGCTCCTGAACACATCACCGCTTTTCAAAAAGGCATTCATAACTCAAAGCAAACTGTATTATTTATACATACTCTGTATACTATAAACTACATATACACTAAACTATTATACATAACCAAAAATATGCCAGCCTTGTAGATTCATCAGGTTTCAGTTTTTAATGTTTATTAAAGCAACACTACCTTTGATTTTAACAGGACTCTTAGTAAGTAAACAGCATTCTCAGTAAGTAAGGATTTTGGTTGAAAGCCTATTTGTTTAATTAATATCAAGGTTACAAACAGTTTTTTTTTTTCATAAGCTACAGTCAGGTACCTATCTCTAAGCCTGGCGTTGTGATAGTGTGCTCACTGTTTCAAGCAAAGACACTCAATGAAAGCTAGAGAATCTCTTACATCCATATAAGTATCATTCTCTCCAATATAATTTAAAAGAAGACAATAAAGTATAGCCTGAAGCACAGACAAATAAGTAAAACATATGTATTGTAAGGGATGTAAATATACGTCATGACCTAACACACCTCAGTCCTCCTTGCCATTTCAAAAATATCCTAAATTATTCAATTTTGATTGTCAGAAAGAGTAGATCTTCCTCTTTGTCTTCACATTTTTCCTACTATGCGTATGCTGCAAACTTAGAAAGCACTTCGCTAAAATTGTATTCAAGCACTATTTAGCTTCTAAATTAAAATTATTACCTATGCACAGTATAGGACACTGTCTATACAATAGAGGACACATTTTCCCATGTGTAATCAGCTGCAGCTATCATGCTGTCTGCTCAACTTCAGTTACCAAAAAATTGTATCCATTTTAAAAGCTAAGTAACAGCGATTTTGTTATTTTTTTTTTTAAGTTTGGTGATTAAATTTTTGTAATTTAGCAAGAAAGAACACCACAGCAGCTATCTGGCAATCCAGAAAATACTTCCAAGCAAATTAAAATAAATACTCTTCTATTAGCTGAATGTAAAATAATTCAATCTTATTTTTAGATAAATGAGAAAGGAATCCACCTAGCCAGCATAAATCCAATCTCTTCACAGAAGACTGAACAAAATCCTTGAGAATATACTGTAACAATTCTGCAATAGCAGAGAATGGTCACAATGACCTGATTGGACAAAATGTCCTAATGAGGGTTTTATACTTCTACTTTTAAAACAAATCTATGATAGAAGTAGGTATTAATACAAGAAGAACAAGAGATTCAATCATATGTGAGTATGATGTTTGTAATATTTAATGATTTAATTAAATACTTCCATTATTTAATTCAGTAACGATGAGAATTTTCTTTAGAACAGGGTTATTTGGAAGAATTATTGCATGTCAATCAAAGGATGATGTTTCATTAACCATATGGAAACATCAGTGTTTTTTTTAAGCACAAATAAGCAAGCAGAAGTAAAACAATGCCCAAACCCAGTTTTGTATTAAGTGAATTTCATTGACTGGCACATTGATTTAATTCATTGGTGCAAAACTTTCCCATAAAAGAGATAAAAGCTGATTTAATTCTATTTTTTAGCACAACTGCAGCTTCAAGCTAGTTCAAAACTGCTCTATATAACAATGCAGATCAATACTAGAAGAACACAATTTTCAGTCTCCCCGTGTTTTAATCAATAAACTGTCACACACACATGGGCTAATAGAAAATGCTGCTGGAACATACTGTTGATAATTTCACATTTCTTCAGCTGTTAAAATCAGTATGAGTCATGCATTCATCCATTATCCTCAGCCTCTTTAATCACGCTGTCTCCTATTGTATGCTTCCTCAGTTTTGAGTGGATTTTTTTGTTGTTGTTGTTTTTAATCCTTTAACATTTATAAATCTGGTTTTGTAGCAATCTTTCATAAAGGAACACAAAACTCTTCTGAATTTCTACAGAGCTATGTGTTGTCTAATTATCCACTACAGCAACACAGCGTTATTTTACAAGTCTCAGCACATAAGAAAGACTGTATACAGTGCAGTTCATTCTCACTGCTGAACAAAGGCGTGCTTTTCTGATTTTTGACTTTATATACATATTACTCATAGCCCTATTACCCGCAAATACTCGTGATATCCAGTAATCATGCAATCATGCACCGCAAATCAAGGTTCTTGGTAACAGGTAAAACAAAATCCTACCTTTATGTAGCCCCAAGAAACTGAGAGTAAATAGTTTGCCTCAGGCATTTTTGATTTTTTTTCTATACTACCAAATCTAAGCTGTTCAGTTCTTTGCAATCTGATACTGCAAAAGACTTTCAAGAAGAAAGATGCCTTCTCTCTTAATTCTTTTTGCTGATCTTCAGGTTCTCAGCAACTGTGTGCACAGGAGGCACTCTGAAATGAAATCCAACTGTGTAGTCTTCTGATTGTATAAATGCCATTTGCAAAATTCCAAGCACTCACAGGCAACGCTGAAGAGACATACTGAATGAGTTGAAGAAATATCTGAAGAGCTAGGGATATGCATATTTCCTGAACACCAGAACTTAATGAATAATGTATGTCAAGATGCTCAGCTGCTGGAAAGACTTGTTCTATCAACAGCTACCAAATAAGGACCTAGAGGGGAAGCCACAAAGAGTGCCACTAATCCCTCCCATACAGCCTAACTAGCAGCCAATAGTATGTCACCCTAAAAGATATAAATGCAAGGGGCTGGTGACATGAGGTAGGATAATTTCCGATTGGCCAGCACCAGGGACTCTCCTGGGGATGGGTTATTTCTTTTATTTTTTCTTTCTTTTTTTAAACAGCAAATGCCATTTAATAATGGCTTCCCCGCCTGCAGCATTCACTCTTCATTCAGAAATAATTAGTTTGAGTTCTTGTACCCTTGGCAGCATTTGCCAGTTCATTTCAATGGACTCATCATCCAAGCAGTTAAAATGAGTATTCTGTATCTGATCTGTCTTTCCTAGTCTTTTCAATTTTTCATATGGAAGGGAAATATATTTGAATTTTCTTAATGAAGGAAAAAATCCCATAAAGTTACCGGCATTCTTGAGCATCTTTATGTACTGTAACACTGAAAAGGGGGTTCGGTTTTTATGGCATCTAAATTAAAAAATGGTTTGCTCAGCCCATCCGGACTCAGTTTCTCAGTTTCCATTGCTCGTGTGTGTGTGTGTGTGTGTGTGTGTGTGTGTGTGTGTGTGTGTGTGGTTTTTTTCTTCCCCAATTTTAATAGAAAAAAAAGCAGCTATTCTTGAGATAAAGCTGGTCACGTGTCTTATAATTCCCAGAATTCTAAGTTTCCATGGAGAAGTCAAAAGAAAGATATTAGTCCTCTCATATTCTCACTGTATTTACTCAACTTTTGCTCATTCTGCCTTGGCAGATAATATATCAATTAAAGCTATACAATCACAAAAAAAAAAAGAAGATTAATTGAAAATGGCACATGTCGGTGAGCTAACTCAGAGTATTAAATAAAATATCCCACCATCTGCCATTCAGAGGCTAAAACTTAAATGGAGGAATACATTACTGTGCACCACTTTGTGCAAGGCATATGCATTTGTGTGACAAATTTCCGAGTCTTCACTGTCTCAGAAAATGGGAGACCGTCCTGACAAGACAATGAAGAAATGTCTAAGGACAGGCTGAATGAGGTGCAGCGTCCAGCCTGAGCCACAGTGCTGATTCACTGAGAGATGCTGACCAATAGCAGTCAAAAGGGACCTTTAGGCTGAAGTAGTTTCCAGATCTCTGGATGATGCTACCCAGCAATGTCAGCAACACTAAATGCTTGGGAAAGAATTAAGCTTGCAGAAATCAATACGGCAAAATATGGGATTAACAAATTTCTTCCTTACAGCAGAGAAATGCATAAGAGTGTGACAACTGGCTACAGTCAGAGGACCATCCAGCAGATATGTTTTCATAAGAAAAGGTAATATAAAAAGCATGTGTATAAAAAGCACAGTTACACCTGTCCTAGATCTGTTAGAGTGGATGAATACAAAGTAATTAAGTTTTGAAAACAGATGGATTATTAGAGACTCAGTAAGAGATTAAAATAGTCTAACAAGCATTTCTGAAAACTATTTTTCCCATTTGTTCCATCTCAGCTTTGTAACATTAAATACGAAGCTTTTCTACACCTGCGTTGCATTGTTCTCCATTCACCAACAACAGAGTACTGCTCTTACCCAATACTAACAACGAGGGTTGAAAATAATTTCGTTGATTTCTCTAATTAAATAGACTGCAAGATTGCCTTCCACCTCATCTAAAAAATCACAACACCAACAATTGCAAGAGCTGCCTTTGAACACAGCTAAAAAGGCACAAAGAGCTGCTCCAAAATTCATAAGCAAGCAGGGACTACAGAAGGAAGGCAACAGGGAGTAAAAATGGACATTGGAAAACCAAGATCACATCATTTCTCTCACTCTTTTACATTAAAGCCCAGTTCCTAATTAAATATCATTAAGTACTGTCCCCAAAAGCAAAAAAAAAAAATGTTTCAGATGAGGAATATTTAAAATATCTGCTATGTAAATTACACAGAGAAGAAAAATAGAGGTAGGTGGAAATCCAGCAACATGATATATCCATGAAGACACAACAGGGTGAAGTAATAATGTGAAATAATGACATCTTTCTGTACTAGTTTCAACCAAACAAAGAATATAGAAGTGAGAAAAGTGTAACTTGAAAAGACATATTAACTGAGTAATAAAATAATTCAGAAAACATGGACATTTTCCACAAGCAATGCTGCATGAGGGCTGCTCTGAAAGCAACGCATTTACTTTATGATGTTGGTCCATGATGTCAGAGGCAGGTGTTGGTGGTATAGAAGTAGAGGCTGAACCTTCCCACCAATATCCCGTTACATTTTGTTGCCATGGGACAGATGGCAGCTGAGGGGCACTCTGACAAAATGGCGTCTGACATGGAGATGCATATGAAGCAAACGCGTGTCATTTAATTCCTCCATGTGGAATAAATGGCACCTGCTGACATTCACTGATGCTTGCTGAACATTTATAGGGCCCAAACAGTGCACGTGATCACAGTGAGCCTGTGGGTGGTGCATTTCTGCAGTGATGACAGTGACATGAAAGACGAGCTGTGTTACGGACAGCCATTCACAGCTGTCACACCACAAAATGAAGGGTGTCTCAATCAGTTCATCCATCCAAATTGGAGGATTACAACCAGGGAACTGTGCACGGAACTGAATATCAGCTTCAATGCGTTAGTAACAATGGTGGAAATGTTGGAATATTGCAAAGTTTGTGCCAGGTGGGCTTCACAAATGATTGCACAGGAACGGGAAGAACACTGTAGGCAGGTTTGCCAGAATACAATACAAGGCTGAAGGTGACAATTTCCCAGATTATGTCATTAATGGTGACAAGACATGGTGTCGCCATTATGAGTCAGAGTCAAAACAACAGTCCATGTAGTGACAACATGTGAATTCCCCATCAAAAAAAGTTTAAGATACAGCCCTCAGTGGGTGAGGTGATGTGCCCTTACTTTTAGGATAAGAAAGGCGTGATCCTTCCAGATTTCCTGGAACTCAGACAAACCAACAAGTCTGATAACTACATCGCAATATTAACTGAGCTGAATGCTCAAACTTCCACAGTCAGGCCAGGGAAGAAGATAATCTTTCTCTTGCAACATGATAAAACCAAGCCCCAAATCAGTCTGAATACCATGAAGCACACTGCCAATCTTGGCTGGACTGTCCTACCACATGCACAACACAGTCTGAATTTGGCATCTTTTGACTTCTATCCATTTGGGCCAAGGAAAAATGGACTACGCAGGCAACACCTTCCTAGCAATAACACTGTCACAGAAGCTGTGAAACAGTGGGTTACCTCCACTGGTGCAGATTTTTACAAGTGCAGCTCATTACTGGTGAAAATGCATAGCTAATCTTGATGACTATGTTGAAAAATAGTGTTTAGTAGTGAAGAATTTGCTCTATCAAATTGTGTTATGCTCTTTGTATCTGTTATAGTTTCCATGGAAATAAATAGGAGGCATTACTAGCAGAGCAACCTACGTACATTTAGAAAGAAACAGAACAATGACCTTGAGAGGCAGAATAATGACCAAGTCTCTTCATACCCTTAGAAAATGTTGGCCATTATTTAATCAACAAGCCTGGGTAACTTTCTCCACAAGAGTCATAAAGAGGTGGCAGAGATCCCAGGAGCTGTGATGTTCAGCTTTAGTGAATTTTGAAAGACTGTAAAATGTTAATTTTGTGCCAATTAAAATTTGCAAGCAGTATGGCAGGATAACTTCAGGCCACTTTGTAAAATTTAAGTCCTGGGTAAAACAAAGAAAAATCTGAAATACATGTATTTTAGGCATTTGCTTTATCAGGAACTATGAGAAAGGAATATAACTACTGCCAGTCAATACGGTTTTAAGCCTTTAAACATGTTATATTCTTGAAATGTTGCAAAGCATTTGATTTAGTACTGTACAATACTCTGCAACAGCAACCTTTATGTTGAGAAAGAGCACTATAAATGGGTTAAGAACCATTGCTGATGGATCTCTAACAATCATCCACAAGATGTCTTCATCTAATCAAACAGCTTTAAATCACATTCTGCAAGACCTGGAACTATCTTACAGTATTCTTTTTTTTTTTCATTCATGTCCTGGAATTAATTCACTGCTATGGAAACTTTCACATAACAGAAAAACTGGAAAGAATAAAAAAATACAATGAACTGTGAGGATACAGAGGTCACAGGCAACACTTGCTTATTTAATATGACACTATTAATGTTAACTACAATTCACAGAATTTAACTGCAAATATACTCAAGGCAACAAGGGAACACAGATCATGGAGTACAAAATGGTGGACTACATTGAAGCAATCAGCAACTGAAGAGTTTATAGAATCAATGGAGAAAGAAGCTAAGTAATAGGCCGGACCACATTCATTCAAGGGCTGATTATTAATGAAAGGCTAACGACACCAGAAAATTAACCTATCTCACATGAAATTCTATTTTCTAAATAACTTGTATCACGAAGGATGATTATACACCTCTTACAAAAGCACCCTCCTAGGAAGCAACTTCAGCAATTCAAAAGTTGTGCATTTGTGATGAAATAATGTTTGCCGCGAGTTACCAAAAATGTTCATATTACAATTTAAACAGTAATCTTCACCTTTGTGCAAAATTCTAGAGTTGTCAGCACTCATATTTCTTAAACTATTTGTTTCTCATAAAGCCCTAAACAATCGATGTAATTAGAAAAAAAAATCCATTTTCCTTCCAAAAGAACATAACAATTTCATTATGTCGCTTTTTTTTTTTCTTTTTTTCTTTTTTTTCCAAAGTCATCCTGGGTTTCCACAAACACAGAAGGATTTCACCTATACTTGTGAGGAATTCCATCCTTTTATTCATCTGTCATGTTAAAGGTCATGATTTGCAACAAGGACCTAGAGATGTGTGTGAACCATTCTAGGGTATGCAGACTAGAGCAAAAGATCCCATGGAATACAAGACTTTCAAGGAAAGCTCATTCTTCCTCGAGATCTTGGACGGGGCTTCTGATATACAAAAATATATTAATGACAAGGAAAAGAAAGAATTATATCTTCAGAAGCCTGGCAGAAACGCCAATCCTCTGAAATAAAGTAACCACATTCCTTCCCCTCTCCTGGTTGTACATAAAGATTCCTGAAGGTGCAGTCAGTTACAAATATAAGAAAGCAATGCTTTAGGTTTGAGGAGAAGGACAGAAAGGATGCACTACTTTTCATCTGCCCCACTGGAGATTTACAGTCTTGGTCTTCCTTCTAAAGGGCAATAATCAGAAATATGGGAGCTCTCAAATAAATGTGCTTAGCTTTGAAGGCAGGAGAACAGTACTTTTTAACTCAAACACAATGCTCCAAATCATCTATAAAGCTGCACCAGGAGCCTCCAGATTTCTACACATCAAGCCTGAATGAGAGTACTCTGGATGTAGTGCATATGTGACAAAAAGCAAAACTAAGAGGAAGAGAGTTAAATGCACCCCATATTTTAGCTTTTAAAGTTTTAGGTTTCTAAAACAGGAATAGATCTCATGAACCAAATGAGAATCCCACCTGAAAAATAAAAAAAAGCATTTTATAGATTGACATCTACACAGTAGAAAATAGTTACCTATGTTACATCCGAGTCCTACTGATCACAAAAACAAGACTGTTTCCATAGAATGACACAACTTCATCACACATTTAGGCTGGCATTTTCAATTGCAGAAAAGACTCCCCACAAACTGGAAGTCCACTTACCACTAGGAGACCACAGCAGCAAAAAATGGTCATTTCATCCCACAAGCAAGGGTGTATGGATGGACTCAAATGAGCCGAAACCGGAACTGATTTGGAACCAGAAGAAGTAGCAGAGCAGAAAGGGACACAGAAACTATACCAAACCAACCAGCTTCACCAGTCTTCTGTGAGTTCCACCTACGACTCCCTTACTGGAAAGGATTCTTTCAGAATTTAATTTAAAAGGAAAAAAAAAGAAAAAAAAAGGAGGAATTTGAGGAGATGTTCTGCCTGAAGCAATAAGCTGCCACACACTAAACGAGAAGCAGAGGTGAAGATGAAGCTGGGTTTTATGCTGCTATCAAGAGATGAACGCCACCAGTGGCTAACAACTGGTGGCTGTAACTGGAACAAAGCTCTCACTCGTCTGAAGGAGCCTCCGCTTTAAGGACCAGAACTGTAGCATAATTATACAGCTTTTCAATAGCATAATTTTCTTGGCAGCCTCCTGTTTGTCACAATTACATTCACTAAACACAATGGAGAATTCTAAGCCATACTGTTTTATGGATCATTTTATTTGGGAAATAATATATAATTCTCATGCATCAAATATGAGTATTTTACGTTGCTGAACAGACAGATGACAACGTTTGCCTGAATTATTTTAGTAGGAATACATAGTAAAACCCAGCAACTGAGTTGTTTAACAAAGAGTTGGACTCCTTTATTCACTTAAATATAAAAACTAACTTTAAAAAATCAGCTTTCTTTCTGGTAGAATACAAAACTCACTGTTTGTATTTACTGCCCTCTAGTGATGATAGAAGCATTAGCTACGGGTATATAGGATTTATTAGATAAGAAATTTCACAATGCAGTCCCCTAATTTTCAACCATGTGGAACCAGGATCTTAATACTTATTCTGTACAATTAAATTATTTTTCACAGACACTCCAAAATAACTGCACAAACAACAAAAATTATGTCTTATTTCAACACATGCTTTGAGGACCAATGTCAATCTTTAAGACATAATATTCACCTAACACTTTCTTCCAGGAACTGTTCTACACAATGACAGGGAACAGAAAGTCTATAACAGATTTAAAAAACAACAACAACAATAACAGCAAAAATCATCCAGTAAATGGAGTTTAATTTCAGCTAATATGTTCCAGTTCACAATATTCTCTGATATACTTACCTTTCCCCTCAAATAAAACACTGTGAAAATAATGCAACTTAGACAAAAGCTACTGTTAAAAGCTAATTTAGATCACAGGAAAGTGGATCGGGGCATGATTACAGCTGCAGTTATGACTGCACAGCTGCTGGCAGAAGCAGTGACAAATAGCTCCGGTAGTTATCTCTCTATCCCACTCTGCAACTGACTGAACCAAATGCGCAACCACAAGGAAGTATTTTTGTCCACAAAATTACTACAGTGAACAGCATCTGATGTGAATAGAGAGCCTTTGAAGTTCTGCTGTTAAAAAACAATGCTAAAATAAAATACTTTATGTTTACTTGCATGTACATACCACATTATAACCAGAGTAAAACTACAAGTTTTCATGCATCCAAATTTATTTTTATAAGCATAAAATACTTCTGCATCACAACAGGCAAAGCTGTGAACCAACAGGAAGTTAGCTATACCTCACATCTGGATATGCCTCAAAAAATATCCTGGGTTAAGGCAAGATCTTTAAAAGTAATATTAAATTACTGCAAAGTTAGTTGAAATATATTTAAACCATCATACTTGCAGGCTTCTTAATAGACACCAGCATGTTTTGCTCAAAGGTTCTTGCTACATTTATGAAAGATGCTGGCATGCACACAAAAAATCAGCTTAAATTGGACATGACCTCAGGGACCTTGGAGTAGACTACGTTTTTTTTATTTTTTATTTTTAAATCTTCACCTGGTATATAGAAATGCATCTTATTTAAGGCATTTTAATTATGTACTTCTCCATCTCTTACTCCACCAGGACAACCAATTTTGCAGTGAACAATATCAAACAAACCTTTCAAAAAACAGCACTATATGAAGCTACAGAACCAAACAATTTCACACTCCATAGAAGAGCCACTCTCTAGCCTTCCAACCACACCAGGAAAGGAAAGCACGAATATTACTCAACTGAAGATTAAAATTTTGGATTGAGTATATATTCCTTGAAGAAGGAGTTCTTTCCTGGACAGATTCAAGAACTGTCATTTATGAAACAAAATGATATTTACTCCTCTTTCCTTAGCACTTGTATTACATACACTGTAGTTACAGTAACTTGGTACAAGATGGTACGCAACACCATCACAGTAACACCACAGTAACAGCCATACAATTCCCCCTGAAACAAACAAACAAAAACAGGACAAAAGAAAAAGATAAGGCTTACTCCTTAAAACCGCATCTATGGATGGCACAGCAGATAATTTTTAGTCACATGTTTTTGTCCACCTCTTCTTAGACACTGCCTTGAGGAGGTTATGCTACTACGTTTTTGGGCATTTCACCTCAATTCTTTTAATTGCATGTATCCACTCATGTCTTCAGAGCAATAATGGCCAAACAACCACAGCACTGCTATCAGCCGTACTCTCCTCTTTGCAGCTAGGGAAGAATCCTGCCTCTCCACCTGCTTTTTAGAAAATGCAGGGACAGAGCCAAGTGGAAGTCAGCCTTGGATAAAGCTTCATGATTTGGCTTATACTGTATTTCACAGAATCATAGAATCCTTAGAGTTGGAAGGGACTTCTGGAGGCCATCTAGTCCAACTTCCCTGCAATGAACAGGGACACCATGGCTAGAACAGGTTGCCCAGGGCCTTATCCAGCCTCGCCTTGAAAAACTTCACTGGGTTACTGTTTCTTTGTCGTGCTTTCAATCACCTCATTTTCCAAACATATCAATATGCACTGCTCCATTCTCAAAGTGCAGCCCCAAACAAGGATGATTTTTCAGGTCAACAAGTAGATAAAAATGGCACATTTTGCTGTAATCAGAGTCCCAGGGCTGGTACGAGGCTACAGTCACTTTACAAACTGCTGTTAAAATAAGCAAAGCAAAAATAAAAAAGAAAAACTGAGTCAAGAGACTGGTGTGACCTAGAATATGCACCTCCTTTGAATGGCTATTCTTACTTCAGCGCAGCTGGGCAGAGAGTTTCAGTCGAAAGACATACCAAAAACAAAGAGTAAACATATCAGAGGTACTGCAAAGACAAAAGACTGCAATAACATCCCTAAAGCTATACAGTACAATTGCTGGAGGAATGCTACTGTTAACAAGAGTTACTGTACCATGGAGATGTGCATGATCGTAGCTTCAGCTGACTGCCTGTCCTGTAGCACGCTAGTCCCTAGAACTTGTAGCCTGTTGCCCAAACTACAGTACAAGCAGGAACCTTCTATTACAGCTTATTGCATATGTTAGATTTATAAGCTGCATCTGTATAATACAGCACAAGGACAGTTGTGTTAAGGGATAGGAATGGATTCCTTACAGAATAGTTAAAAGCCTTTCCTAAAACAACTTGTGCTAAATCCATAAAGCCATTCACACTAAAGAAATGGTAAGCTCGGTTTTTCTAATACCAAAGCATTCTGAAAACAAGCATTTTGTCATTTAAATACTGTGAAAAGAGAAACATTTTTGCTTTTTTTTCCCCCTAAAATACATCTTTAGGAAATTCTAACAGTTCCTTTCTTACTGAATGGAAAGTATTTGGCTTTAAACATTATCAGACCAAGTTTTTCTCCTTTTCCTAGCTCACATCTAGTTAACACTTGCCTAATTAGCACCCTCATCTAACAAACATAGTTGGTGAAAAATGAAAGCAAAAGCTTGCCACCAGTAACAGACGAGAACAAAGTACGTATTCCTTGAGCATACCACAGACTTCTTGAAAATCTCTAATTTTGCATTTTCCCCTTTTGTCCTTTCTTGTGTTTTGTTTTTGCTTTTTTTCTCTCCCATCGTAAGTGTCAATTCGGGCTAATAAATAGTTCTGTAATAAAATGAATATAAAACACAAAATTATCGGAATAACTTAAAAATATTACACACACATTACATGCTCAGGGTGTGCATGTCTGTGTACGTATGTATATCTGCGTGTATGTGCATATATGTGTGTGTATGTGGGCGTATCTACCCACAGACAACTACTGTAGCAAACTCAAGACAGGCTGGTAGACAATATTGTGCATGTTTGCAGACAGGTATGCCTAATAGATCTGCAAGGAACGACAACTCCTCACTCACCAAGCTGTGGTGGTATATTTGTTCAAAGACTGATACAGCTACACTAGAAAAAAGTAAGCTTTAGAGGTACTGCTTATTTGACAAAGAAAACTGGCTTGCTACATAGAAACAAAATTCAGCTTTGATGGTATGGCTGCATTCATCTCTCTTGTGCTGTAACGTGACATTCTTACTTTAATGAGGTGTTCTTACTGTAGACCTGGCCAAACATATGTTTTAACAGTTCATCAGAATCCTTGCTGAATGGTACCCATTTCATACGAAAACAAAAGAGTCTTTTCAGAACTTCTTAAAGCTGCAGTCATACTTAACACACACGCTACTCTTGTGAAAAAGCAAAAATTAAAAAAAAAGGCAATCTTTTTCTAGTTTTAATATACATGAAAACAAGACATGAACAAAAATTATTTTCCATCCTTAAAATTACTGCTGCTTAGCTTATAAAATCTGACAGAAGGTAAAAGCCATCCTATGAAACAAAAAATCAATGATACTATAGACAATAGCAAAGAACTCTGAAGAAACACTAGTAATACTGCCACAAGCTCAACATGGCTCTGATATATACATGCCTTAGCAAGCTCCTATAAATCATGCACAGCAGATAGCAACATTCTGAAAGAGGCTATAAGTTGTTTCATGCAGTTTTTTTGGTTCAGTTTCCAGTTCTCATTAAAGCATGGCTTATGTGCTGCTAACTAAAGTGCATTTGATGGTGTCATTGTTCTTTCAAGGAAAAAAAAAACCAACTGCGAGGGTTATTAACCAACAAATACTCATTCCATTGTGTCTTTGTTATCTTTCTTTTGTTTCATTATGTATTTAGACCATAAGCTGTAAATAGATTTAGATTAAAAAAAAATGAAGATCTATCTGCCCAGAACAGCACAAATAACAGTCTCATCCACAATCTTGTCTTATGCATACATGGAAACACACAAAAATCTAGCAGGTCTGTTTTTGTCCAAGTTGAGCACTGCACTCACATGCCCCCAGGTCAAATGAAGCAAACACAAAACCCAAGTGGTTTCCAGTTCCACAGCCAGGTACTATGTGATATTGGGTTTCCTGGTCTACATAAAAGAGAGATGAAGACAAGATAAAACCAGGCCAAAGGCAGCTCTGCAATTTCCCAAATTGCATGCTTGCTACCTGTTTTAAATCTCCCTTACAAAAAGCCTCAGCATTTGCATGAGGAAACCTGCAGTATATTCATGGAATTGTATCGAAGCCCATGATTTGTCTCTTATCTTCCACACAGGATCCAGTTTTGGGGCATAAATGTCTTACTTTGTGCTTGCAAATCTTGGAGGCATTACAACTGCATGCTACGTTATTTGCCACCCAGTGCACCTCACTGGCTGTGGATGTTTGCTGAACGGCCCTGGGTTTTGCAAGGTTCAGGTCAGGCCACACCAGGAAAGCATTAGTTGAGTGCTGGGAAGGAAGAGCTCGGTAAACAGTGACATATCCGTATGTGATGGGGAACACTTCTCTAATTCATGCAAGTATGGGCGGATTCATTTAGTTTTGGCAACCCTACCTAACCTCGCACTGAGGCAAAGCAGAAGAGCTCTCAGGCTGTCTCAACTGGTCCTCAGCCAGGCAGCAACGAACTGCTACCATTTTTCACCTTCAGCCAACAGAGGTGCTGTGTAGCTCATCAATTGTAACATGGACAAAAAGGATGAGGCAAAGGACTGAAGGACTTGATCAGGAGAAAAAAATCCTGGAAAGCGTGCTCTCCAAAAGCATCAGGAAAAATGACTGTGCATCAGGAGCTGTATTGAACACCTGGTTCTTCCACAAATCTAGACCTGCAGCATCAATTTATCCTGTGAACATTTGTTCCCTACTACCAGACAACACAGAGTGCTGATAGCACAGAACAGCAGATCAGGCTCACTCCAGAGCTCCACAGCCAATGTACCTTGCAGACAGGAGCTGACTGTCAGCTCGCCAGCTCACAGCCCACAGGCTACACATAGGTACTGTCCCAAACAGGGCCATTTCGGTGCTTATTTCGGTTAAGGTAGTTACAGGAAGCCATTAAAATAAATAAATAAATAAATAAAAAGCCTTCACCTTCTGCCCTTCAGTACAGTCCAATCAAAGCAGAGCTCCTGTTTAAAGGATTTAGTACAAGCTCTCTCATCCAAGGGAATTTCACGGTTATGAAATGGATCTAACAAAAAAAAGTACCAAAATTACCTCATGGTGTCAAGTAATATATAGGGGGATAAATACATAGGTTGCTCCAAAAGTAAAGCCTCTTGCTTATTCCCATTGAAACTACAACAGATACAGAGAGCACAGTAACACGCGTGTAAAAATCTGCATGGCTGTCTGGAATGTGGCTTGTTTTTCATGTCACTGTTGCCACTGCTGAAATGCGCCACCCACTGCCTCACTATGCTCACATCCACTGTTTGGACTCCATAAATATTCAGCAAGCATTGATGAATGTCAGTGGGTGCCACATGTAGCACTGTGGTGGTACATTTCAGCAGAGACAACAGTGGCTAACCTCCACCAGTACAGATTTTTAAGAGCATGGCATGCTTGAAAATCATAGAATCATAGAATGGTTTGGGTTGGAAGGGACCTTTAAGATCATCTAGCTCCAACCCTGCTGCTAAAGGCAAGGACACCTCCCACTAGAGGCCTGGCCTTGAATGCTTTCAGGAGAGGGCATTCACAACCTCTCTGGGCAACCTGTTCCAGTGTCTCGCCACCCTCACAGTAAAGAATTTCTTCCTAATATCTGGTCTAAATCTACCCTCTTCCAGTTTAAAGCCATCTACCTTCATCCTGTCACTACATGCCCTTATAAAATGTCCCTCTCCAGCTTTCCTGTAGTTCCATAGCTAATTTTTTGCAGCTGAGAATTTGCTCTATCAAATAATATTATTATGCTTTTTGTATCTTTTGTAGTTTTCATGGAAATAAATAGGAGGCATTACTTTCAGAGCAACCTAAGTAATATGGTGTATATAAATAGTAATCAAGGTTTACTCCATCCTCATCAATGTATTCAACCCCCAGTAATGTTATAGTAGGTTGCTCTCAAGCAGTCCCATTTCAACAGAGTACCAATAAATCGGTATTTACAAGGAAACAATTTTATACCTAAATCAATATTTCCTTTGAAAATGCTCAACTGCAGCTTTTATTTAACAATTTCCAGTATGTACTATGCCGCCATACTGTCATCATCTTCTGTAAACACTGCTTTTATTCATGGCTTAAACATATATGTATATTTAAACAGGTATCATATTGTTAATTTGCTTTTCCTTTTATAATTTAGGTCAGTTGTGAACTTCTGTGTCACTCCTTGCTTGAATAAAACATCTTAATGCCAAACAAAACTCATATGCTTTAAACAAATCTGGCATCTTCTTCATTTTTGACTTGTATTTTTATTAGTCAGAATAAGCTGAGAAAATGTGGCTGCTTTTTTTACATATAGTGTTTGGAGAAGCTGGAAAAGCCCTGGGTAGTGCATGAAACACTAGAGATACCTAATTTATGTGTTTAGACAGAGGCTCACACTCAGGCACTCATGAATTTTTGCTGTAAAAAGCACAGAAACAGTAAAAAGCCCCCTACTATGAAACAAATGAAATTGTTTTCCAATTCTTCAGAGCTCCTGCTCAACAGCTGATTCTGCCAGCTCTTTGATAAAGAGATAGTAATGCTAAATAACACTGGCTGTGGGCAGAACCCAAAGCCTGAAAGAGCTGATATGGAGATGTTCACCAGCTCCAGCACATATTAGATCAAGTTCTACTGAATCCAAATGAGTAGTTCAAATGCCCCAGGGCCTGGAAGGAAACATTCTGGTGCCACCTTCCAGCCCTCTGTGTTTTCACTCGGGCACCAAACCAGAGAGCAAACCCAGGAAAGTTCATTTGTATCCAACTACGCAGTCAACTGGATAGCTGGTTTCTCATCTGATGCAAATTCTACAAAAATGAGTTAGGATGTAGCATTTGATGATTTTAGTTGATACAAAAGCTAATTTTTAAACTCACTTCACAACATTGCTCTATACTATACATGTAAAAAAATTGCTTTTCAAAGCTAGGAACATATATGCTTCTGGTTTTTATGACTGTTTTCTCAGCACGCATTAGGTAATGCTTACCCCCAGTAACTGTACAGTCCACCGTAAGCATAACACATACCTCTGCCGACTAGAAACAAATATTTGCCTTGCTTGCTGTTCAGCTTACTGTTGGCTTCATCCACTCATGTAAAGCAACAGTCTAAACACAAACACCTACCCTTGCTTGGAAAATTTTCCAAGAACAAAAGGATGCAAATCTCTCAGCTTTGTGAGCCCGCAAAGCAGCTCAAAGTCCTCTGGCCCTGAGAAGGGATGGGTCAAAATGGATCTCACACCACCAGCACTAGTGCCTGCACCCCGTGACACAGTGCAGTGCTCCCAGCCAGGCTACGTGCGTCCCCAAGGGTGAGAGCATTGCTGGGCAGGATGCGGGCAGAAAGGCAGACTGGGGAGCAGATAGGTTTGTACACTGTTACTGCACAGCAGCCAAGGCTCTGGGAAAGGAACCAGAAAAGGACACAGAGATAAAACCCCATCGCCCCTCCTTCTAGCAGCAATTAAGGTACAGTTTCATTCTTACACACTCACTATTTAAATGATGGAGAGGAAGAAAGATTTAAGAGACAAATCTATCCTCTGATCCCCTACTTAGGTCTGTCAGCCACCTTTAGTTTCCTATGACCAGGAAATTGTTCAAGCTCTGATAATAATTGAAAGAACAAAACAAAACCAAAAACCCTATGTACATCAGCATTGTTTTATTTATACCACTTCTAAACCATCTAATAGATCCATCAGTATAGGAATAGTAGCAATCTGGAAAGAAAAATCCCCACAACGTAGGGGTAAGATTATTTTTTCTTTCTACAGTTCTATTTTATCCCAACAGCAGTTTTATTTTTATTTTTTTTAACATGGCTATAACCAACCTATTTTTCACATGGCTGAAGCTGTGAAAGAAAGATCAGACTACAGATGTACATCTCTTGACAACAAAAGAAAAAGCAACATTTAAGTTTTTACAGCCAAATGATAAGATTTGTTTCTGCAGAAGTTTTCCAGTGTGCTTTATATTCTAGTAGAATTTAACCATTCTATTAAACAAACAAGCACACACTAAGCTCTGTATGCAGTGATGTACTGAAGGCTGTGCAAGAAATCCTAAGTGCTATGTACACATCAGCTACCTGCATCACCTTCACAGCAATGAGCTCCCTTCAAGAACTCACCTAAAATAAAGCCTCTGAAGCCTTTTCAGCAACAACCAAAAAAACTGCAGCAAATCACCCCCAGTTAGCAAATGCACACATTTGCTTTAACAACACTAAGAAAATAGGAGAAAGAAACTAATTAACAAGTGCAGTCTTACCTGGGTCCAATATTCAGACACATAAAACTTTGGCCATGCTTCACAGTATAAGAAAAATACAGTCATTTTACTGAGAAATATGAGATGAGCTCTGGGCTTCAAAGTTTGTGCCTCCACAGAGATACACTACGATTTGTCAAATAATTTATCACATTACCATTCCTCAGGAGAAAATATGCACAGAAATTTTCCAGCTAAAGTTTTCACTTACAATGAAAAATAATTTAATTTAAAGACACCCTTACATACAGATTTTGGTTTTTTTGGTGTTTTTTTTTTTGCAAGCTGTATTCCTGCCAGTAGTGTTTCATAAAATCTCTGATGCGCACATACAGAACACCTCTGTAAATCCAGCAAGACACTTTCTGTTGAGCCACACCAGCCTGTGTGCACTCCAAAATGGCAGCCTCATCACTGCCTGTTGCCATGGCCACAACATGCGTCAAGCTTGCACTTCTTTTTCCCCCCAGCCCTGTTTGCTTATGACAGGCCTAGGTGCTTCCTATTATGGTGCCCGCAGCAGCTGCTGGCAGCATGCAGCAGAGGTTAGAAGTGCTGAGGCATCCGAGCATGCTCGCTGCCATGCCGGCTGCCTCAAAGAACATTAATCAGCCTGAAATACAACAAGCTGGGCTGGGTTGGAGTCCTTTCGGCTCCAGTTCTCAGTGGCAGCAAAATCTGAACATGAATCATCTAAGGCTGAGAAGGGAGAATCCCAGGGAACCACACATTCAGAAAGCAAAATAAATAAGGCATTTTGAAAGATCTCAACTATCTGTCTGTCCCTCCCAGTTCTCAGATGCTGCTTCTGAGTGTCAAAGAGGCAAGCAATTTAATCCCCATAACAAGGCCAATGTAAAAATGTGTTCCTCATTACCTTTCAAGTGTACATCTAGTACTTTATGGCTTGTTTTCAATCATTCCATCTACAACAGTGGAGAGAACTGAGTCTATTCCATCTGAAGAGGAGGAGGCTGAGGGGAGACCTCACTGCTCTCCACAACTGCCTGAAAGGAAGTTGTACTAAGGTGGGCGCTGGTCTCTTTTCTCAGGTGACAAGTGATAAAACATAAGGAAAGAGCCTCCAGTTGCATCGGAGACAGATTAGATTGGACATTTGGAAGAATTTCTTCATAGACACAGTGGTTAAGCATGGGATTAGGCTGTCCATGGAAGTGGTGGAGTCTCCATCCCTGGAGGAATTGGATAACTGATAGCACTACAGGGCACGGTTTAGTATCTTTAATATCTTCATCAACGACATCAACAATGGGGTCAGGTGCACCCTCAGCAAGTTTGCTGATGACACCAAGCTGTGGGGTGTGGTTGACACACCAGAGGGATGAAATGCCATCCAGAGAGACCTAGACAGGCTTGAGCAGTGGGCCCAGGTGAACCTCATGAGGTTCAACAAATCCAAGTGCAAGGTGTTGCACCCGGGTCGAGGCAACCCCCATTACCAATACAAGCTGGGGGATGAAAGGATTGATCGCAGCCTTGCCAAGAAAGACCTGGGGGGTACCGGTGGATGGCAAGTTGGACAAGAGCCAGCCACATGCCCTTACAGCCCAGAAAGCCAGTTGTATCCTGGGCTGCACCAAAAGAAGCATGGCCAGGAGGTTGAGAGAGGTGATCCTGCCCCTCTGCTCTGTGCTGGTGAGGCCTCACTTGAAGAACTGTGTCCAGATGTGGAGTCGTTGGCACAAGAAAGATACAAATCTATTGAAGCATGTCCAGAGGAGGACCACAAAAATGATCCAAGGGATGGAACACCTCTCCTACCAGGACAGGCTGAAAGATCTGGGGCTGTTCAGCCTGAAGAAGAGAAGGCTGCAAGGTGACCTGATAGCGGCTTTTCAGTATCTTCAGGGGAGAAGGAGACAGACTCTTTAGCAGAGTCTGTGGTGACAGAACAAGGGGAAATGGTTTCAGGCTCAAAGGGGGTAGATTTAGGTTAGATATAAGGAAGAAGTCTTTTACAGTGAGGGTGGTGAGACACTGAACAGGTTGCCCAGAGATGTGCTGGATGCCCTGTCCCTGGAGACTTTCAAGGTGAGGCTGGATAAGGCCGTGGGCAACCTGATCTAGATGTGGATGTGCCTGTTCATTGCAGGGGAGTTGGACTAGATGACCTTTAAAGGTCCCTTCCAATTCTTAAGGATTCTATGATTCTATGCATGAAAAAAGTCTATTTTTAGTCTTTCATGCTCATTTTTCAATAAAACATGCCTAGAGATGAAGAAGTCCACATTTGGCAGTCTACTTCTTAGTTGCTTCTGTTCTTCAAACTCTTTCTTACTCTTCTGATGAAACACCACTATCTTGCTATTTCTTTATTTCTTCGCTAAACCCTTCCTCTTATAGAGGAATAGTTACACTACTTTTCCAGAGTCTCACTGATGAAGTTTGTAGAAACACCGCTGAAGAGCACAGCCAAAATGTCAACTTAGGTGTTTGCCCATTCTTTGTTGAAACCAGCTCTGAAAGCTAATAACTGCTTCCTTGGGTCATCGAGTACCTCTGAATCATATCCTCACTTCACAAATTACTCTTCATTTAGATCACCCTTTGAAGCTTCAGTGGGTGACTGATGTATTGTGAAAATCATTGTTTCTACATTAAAAAAAATTGCTGAGGGTGAGATACATTTTAGTTTACATTTTATAGAGCATCATATACACTGATACCTTGAGGGAAAAAAAAGTAAGAATATTTGGCATCTCAATTTCTGTCTCTTGCCATTAGAATAATTTTTTCAGTACAAATTAGTGCAGCACTGCCTTCCTGAATCTATTGAGTAGTATCAGTATACAACAAGATAAGGGCATTTCATGATAAAATTCCACCTTATCACTACAAGAGCAGGCTAGTGGTCCTTCTCTTTAAATTTGATTTCTGGTAATTAAAATATCAATAGCTAGTCATTTTGCTCTTGGCTACTAGAAAAGGCATCTCTCTTGCAACTGTTCACTCTAAATTGCCAAAATGAGTTTAGGAAAACAACATTACTACTTCAGTTGGCAGCACAGGGTTGTCTCTGATTCTGGTTAATACTATTCTGTTAAAGCCGCACAGTCAACTTTGGACACAACATCAGACAGCCTAGTTTAAATACATTAATCCTTACTTGAACAGGTTGTTTAAATCATATAAACTAATGCAATTGAAAAATACATATATTTATATCCATCAAAAAACAGACTTGGCCTAATGGATCAGAGGAATATTACTGATATATAAGAATGGCTACAAAGTTGCAGTTCACTAAGTGAACTCTGATTTTGTTTTGATATCTTTATATGAATTTGAGAAATCTGTAAATTTCTTCAAAAAGACAATTTTGCAAGAAAGAAAGAAGGTGAGGTTTCTGGTTAATACATGGTGTTCACGAATGTAAGGAGGCAAAAGCTACCATTAACACATATTAAATTAGTGCAGGAGAATGATGGAGAAGCTTAAAGACCAGCCTAGACTCGTACACATTAAAATAATTACCGCCCCGTTAACATTTTGCCAACATCTAGTGTTGAGAGTGGATTGCATTCTGATGTTCTGAAAGCACACCAATGAGTGATGTTTCTAGCTGGAAAACAAACTTCCATGCGGATGTTTGTTCGGTGAAGTCCTGCTGCTGAGGTGTGCCATATGGACACTCTATCTGGACAGCATACGTGAGCACGTAAAAGCGGGAGCGAGCAGCTCTGAAAGATATTTTCAGTCACTGACTTTGGCAACCACAAACATATCTTAATCGCTCAGAATCATATATTCTGGGCTATTTTAAGCACATCCATAAGCTACTTCCACTCTTTTTGTACAAATTGGAAGCTACCTTGAACTGGGAGAGGTGGCCTACTGCTATGCAAATCTACACTTGTATATTAATTGCAAGTCTGGTATTTCCTACCTATATAATATAACAAGACACAAATCGACCAATTTTAACTGGAAGGGCTGCTTCCAGTTTAACCTCCTTCTGTCCTTTTGCTTTCCCTTCCCAACTAAAGCCAGTAACAAAAATGCACCAATAAGCCAACAGCCCTTCCCAAAGCAATTATGAGACCACAATTTAGTTAAATACTTTCTTGCTGAGGAATCAGACAGAAGTGTTCAGTCAACTCAGTTTCATTAGCTGATCATATTATTAGTGGCTTGCAACCTAATTAATAGAAGAAGCAAGCTGTTTAAATTTTATTTGTAGATAATCTTGTCAACAGGCACTGCATACCAGTTTGTCTTACTGAAGCGCTTTGTGATTTACGGCAGATACTACTGCCAGTGTAGCTCCACTTCAGCACCTGCAAAACAAAGCCAGCAACAGGCAATACTTGTGCAGCCGTGTTTCCCAGGGCTGGCGATTCAGATGTCCCATCACAGCTGGGCTCTGCCACCAGCCAAGTATGGGCAGCTGTGTGGCTGTAGCAGCTGGGCAGCTCAGAGGAAGTGTCCGGCTCAGCAGGCTGCTGCTGCCGGCTGCACTGCTCACAGCTTCAAGGCAGGATGACTAACATTGCTTTCCGTGATGCTTTTGCTTGCTTGTGCTTGGTTTTTCAGCTGTGCAGGGGGCTGGCTGCAAGTACCTAGAAATGAGATCAATTTCTGTTGTAGGAATGCTAACCATACTAAAGGACATATCCATTCGTAACATGCTTTATTCTATGGTAACTCTCCTAAATGTGGAAAGTTTTGGCAGATGATGCAAACCAAGCCCCTTGCTAACGTAACTGAGACAACAGAATGGTTTCTTAGGGCAGTTTCTTTATGATGCAGAGGCTGGATTGACGTTTCAGCGCGCACCACATTCACTGTACCATAACTTCAGACAACAGCAGAAGCTGCCTATGACTGAAAACACAAAATTAAAAAAAAATGGTCACATCTCTCTGAAATGCTTCATATCTCACCATCTAACGTCGATACAGCAACACACTACTAAGCACGCTACAAATCGGAATTCTTGGCTCTAAACACTGTCATGAGCGACAATCAACTAGATACTCATGCCTTTCCACAGCCACCAACTCCATCTTCATTGTTAAGCAGGGATTTACAAAGCAGTCGTGTTTGTGATGCTTTTCCAACTAACCTCTTCGAAACATACAGTATTTTATGTAAATGCAATAGAAAGGTACATTAATGTTTATGATTTAACTTTAGATAATTAAATGGCTGGAAAATACTTCATAGTTACCAAATTCTCTGTTATGGTGGTTGAAATTAAAGTTTTTTTCTTGGATGTAGTCCTAGTTATTTACTCCATATGATTTTGTCTACTTTATTCCATGCCATTACACCACAAGGAAAGAATCTTTCATACTGTGGCATTTCCTTTTGTTAAAGGGGCTACAAAAAAAGGCTGTTTGTGTGATGGTTTGGGCTATTTGCTTATATTTATGGAAAAAATTATCAAGTTATTAGTAAATTAAAAGCTGTGCAATAATCCTAGAAGCTAAAAAGCTTAAAAGTATTACAGCACAACAAGTCTAAGACATGCATTGTTCATCTTACATAACTGGGAATATGAGATGCAGAAATCAATTACATTTTTTCTAAAATTTAAGGTAGAGACTGAATCTGCAAGATTATGGGTTTCTAACTTGTTTTAATGTCTTGAAATGCCACTATATTTTATTTATCATTACAGGTAAAATCTAGGCTCCTGTGTTTCCAAATCACAACTGCCTGCTTGTCATGCCATGGGACAGCAAGCATGTGCAAATCCTGCAAAAAGACAAGGGGCTGCTCCAAATCCAGATGTTTAGCCTGGCCCACCACACTCTTTTCTGTCCTTCTCAGCAAGAGATCTACATCTCCAATGAGGCAGGTGTCTCCAAGAGACCTACAGCCCCAAAAACCCCTCTTCTGGCCTCAGAAGAGCTGAGCTTTCCTCATTTAGTTCTCCTCATTTGACACCACCCTGACAGCCTCTAAGAGACACCACGCACTGGTAGAGATGAAATTCGACCACAACTGAATTGACCTCACTACTCTGTCCCCCTGCTTCCAAGACGATGGACATGCTGGTGAGTGATAAGGACGTGTGAGCCATCTGCTGGAGAGCAAGCTTCAGCCACTATCTCCCTGTGGCACAACTTTGCACAGTACAAAGTGCAGTCTCCTTATTACATAAATATATATGTATATATGTATATATGTATATATGTATATTTATATATTATTAGTCATGATAACAATAACGTTCTTTTCTACTCATTTCCAGCATGTAGTTTTCATGTGCAATAGCTGAAATGTAAGAGAATAACTGATGTTTAAATCCTTTTAAATGGATATGACAGCATTATCCTTTCCCTTAATTGGAAATAGGTCGCACTAATCTGTGGATAGGACAGAAGAGGATACAATTTTACTTTGTCTGAGCTTTCACATTTGGAAAAATCGCAAGACACTAACGCTCCTATGAATGAAATTTCTGAAGACAAGCTTATAAATGGGAGACAAATCTGTCACCAAAGATGGTGTTAACAATTCAAAATGAGACAACATTGACAACTAACCTGTTAATAAATGATCAAGATACATGAGCTACTTTTAGCAGTTCTACAGTCAGTCCATCCAGGCTCCCACAGAGTTACTTACTGAACACTGTGCCATCCAAGCTTTCCCACAGAAAAAAAAAAGATAAAGCAGGGATGGAGGCAGCAGGAGCTCTTTCCTGACACTGGGACACCCATCAGTGGTAAAACAAAACTTCTGTTTGAACCATGTTAGGGAATTTATACAAAGCCCATTATTTCAACTAAGCAATTAGTTTAGCTTCCTTCTTCCCCTGGATATTATGTGAGCTGGCTCCCTGTTGCCTCTGTGTGCCTTTTAACGCTGTAGAGGAGGAAAGGAAAAATTCTTTTTAGCAGCAGGAAAATGTGATTATAAAACAGTCCTACTTGGTAGGGGATATCAGGACGGAATGTGAAAAAAAAATAAAAAGGAACTTTGCAGATTTCAAGTTGCCTGTTTCCTTCATGAATATATATATTTTTTGCATTAAATGTTGACATCTTGGAAACTGCATTTTTTTTAAATACAAAATCATTAAAATTTCTATCTGAGCATAAGCAACAAGTGACAAGTATAGGACCATAAACATATGTATATCCCTAACATCTGCAGTCAGTGTTACATTACCGTAATCTTTGGAAGGTAGATTGTAGGTAACATTGATGCTCTGGGCATCTTCACTCGGAAGCATAAGAAGGATTTGGACTAGTAGCTAGCACCAGGAACTGTCTGTAAATAGACTTCTGCTTTAATCCAGGAACATTTTCACATACTGGTGCACACACTGAGCAACATAAAACAGTTCATATTTTAAAAAGTATTTTCATAGTCATCATGGTCAAACTAAATGAAACCTCAGTCTTCTCAGCTTTGATACCTGCAGAAGTTTCCACAAGAAAGGACCTTTACGTAAGCTTATATAGTTGGAAAGAAACCTCTGAGACAATCCTTACATTAACCTCCATCGACCTTTTCCACACTCTTGTTCACGTATAGTTGTCAGTAAATCCTGCAAAAAATCTGTTAACTGCAACAAACTTAAAATTCAAATAGAAGACTTAACACAAACTGAAACTTTTCCATGTTTAACTTCAGGCACCCTAAAGAAACACACTAGTGGTGCTTGCAAAAGTCATGATTACAGAAGTGAAAATATATTTTTGCATATATCAGTTTCATTCTAAGTACTGCTTCATGTTTGACTGATTTACAAATAGTGTTGTCCAGCAGAAAGTTGTTCCTGCATCTTTGTGTTGGCTGTCACATTTATTTGTTGTCTGTTGCAGCTGCAAGTCCAGATCCAAAATCATGGACTTAATCTCAGTACTGAAGAGCCACATGTTGGAAAAAAAACAGTTCTTCTCTGATTCCTCCCCAGTTCTTCTCCCATGAAATAGGAGGAATTTTCACCTATGAAATTTTGCTTTTATCTTGTTTGGCAGAGAAAGGAAGCTAATCATTAAGAAAACAAAATAGCGAATGAAAAAAATATATATAAAATAAGCATCACCTTGCTATCTCAATATTTTAAAAAGATTACTGGCTTGCACAAGCATAATGAAAGGTTCTTATGTCTTAAGTTAGGAATCAGAATCAGCAAGGTAATGGCCCTACAAAAACTACCGTTTTCAGAGATATCACCTACTGTTAATAGAAACTATTGCAGGTTAGCATCTCTGGAAATCAGAACAATTACATAGAGGCATCTAATTATGCCTTGGAGTCCTATGTTTAGTGAGTCCAATTAGTAAGACATTTTCTCAAATTAATTTATTTCTGTTCAAACAAATACACAGAAAACAAAAACAAACAAACAAACAACAAAACCCAACATTGAAAGAGACACAGTTCAGAGATGTTTGTGAAGAGTTTCTTCTCTGTTTTTTTCCCCCAATGCTATGCTAGCCTTTGCACGTTGGCCAAAAGCTCTTACCTAGCGCAGAGTTCAGTGCTATTCATGTAAATAAGCCAACTTAACAATGACTAGAATGCCATTACATGCTAAATAAATAAATACATACATACATACATATTGCAAGCTCTTTCTTAAAGAAACCCAGACAAATGGAAAGGCAAACATGGTGAGAAACCATGCTTATATATCCACACACAGTGACCCTTTTCCTGATTTTCTCATATAATTTTGAAGAGATTACTTTTGGTATAGGGAATTGGGTAACCTTGGATATTCCTGTTGGACTGAGTTCTATTTACTCAGCCTTAAGTAAAGTTTTCTCCTTCAATTTCTCCATAAACCACCTACCTATAAGCCTTACAGAGATGTTGCAGTTTGCAGTTACATTAAAATAGGAGGTAATGTACAAAAGCTGGATTCATTTTAATAATCAAGAGTGAAATGATTCTTTAGAAGATCTAAAATTAAAATCCTCCTGCACAGAGTTTTCTTACATGATTATATAGGCCCACTTATCTATATTAAAAAAAAAATTCACATTATGATTAATATGTGTTAGTATTTCAATATTATAGAAAAACAACTGAAAGATGTCAAAGAGATTTTTATACAGAGGAGAAAGATTTCCTGAAAAGGGGAAAAGAAAAAAATTAACCTTAAGAATTGAGTATAACCTCCAAAACCGGAGGGTGGCTATTCCTTGCCAGAACAGTAACACCAGACTTTTCCTATAAGCTGCAATGTGAAATACTATGTAGGAAAGTGCTTTAGACATGTACATCCGTATTTGATAGACCAAGCAGACTGAGGCACTACATTACTGCAATACAAAATTCCAGTTTTGCTATAAAGCTCAGCATCACTCTTACTGACTCTCAGATTAAACACAACAGCAAGGCTCGATGTGTACCAATCCCTCATCTGCACAATGCTATGTTTGAAACAGGACAACAAACTTTTTCTGAATCACATTTTCTTTTCCATTTGAATAAGGATGCATGAAGAGAGTTTATCCTGTAATCCTGTGGCAAATAACACTTTAACTAGTTCAAAGAAATACAAGAAAAACAGCATTAGATGTAGCATCTTTGTATTTGGTCATCGGAGAACTGGGAGAATTGACTTGTAATCAGTTTTATGTTATTCCAAAACTACCTCGCCCGCATTGTTCATAACATACACTACATGTCTGCTTTACGGAGGTAACAAATGAATACACGAGGATTTGGTGAAACAGTGGCAATACAGACATAGCAAGGACACTGACAGGTATTCAAACTTGTCAGTAAGTCAAGACAGGCCCCAGGACCAGCAAGGACCATACTCCCTTTGAGAGAACACCAGTTCTACCACTGGGTTCATGAAGTGCTGAAATAATTCCAATACTCCTCAGTTGGTACCTTTATGGCACATACCCGACATTTCCAGAATAATTAGATCTTTCAACTGGCAATAAAATCTGAAAACAGAACAGGGCAACTCCTAAAATGGATATTTAATTGCTACTAAGAGTGTCTAAAGACAAGAGAAGCACAGGGCACAACAAAGAAACAAACTGGTTTTATCACAGGACAAACTGCACCAGAGTGCCAACAGCCTGCATCTCACTCGCAGGCTGGGCAGGGCTCAGACTTGGTAGTGGAAATCAAAGTGGCAGCTTTTAAAAGAAGCACGAGTTGAGTCAAAAACACTCAGAATTATCTCACTTTAAAAAAACATAACTGCAACTATAATGGTTATAAAATATAGCTGCCTAAATACAGATCATGAGCTGCTTCAGACATTACAGAGGCAAGAAACAGACCATTTACTTGCTATAATTAAGACATCATTCTCTCTCATTCTACATGTTGCTCCCCAAATACTTGGGATATCTGCTAACAAATGTGAAAATACATTCTGAAATGAAACAGCAGTCTTACTAATTTGACTTCAAAAATTAATGCCAGAAAACTAGCTGCATGTTGTTTGCAAACCAAAATCACAAAAGAAAGTGTACACATGAAAGAAATGCAGAACTGCAAAACAGGCAAAGAGAGTTTCCATGCAGGGGAGCGCCCAGCACCCTCCCTGGGCACTGTGAGCTTCAGTGAAGTTTTGGTCTGAGAAACACATCTCTGACCTCGCTGTCATAGCAAGTAACAGATGTACCGGCACAGATGGTAGGTTGGCCATCAGCTCTGAGTGTGTTCCTCCAGAGGACACCGTGTTAGGGAGCCCAAGCACTTCTGCTTACAACCGAAACCCGGCTGGCACCACTGGTGGAACCAAGTGCTCCCTGCCTCCATCACCCCTTCGCGTAGCCAATTCCCACGCACCGTCCTGGACCAGGGCTCCAGCTCGCAGTGGGACGAGTCTGAAACTATCAGACGGAAGGACCATCACAGCAGCCAAAAACACCAGTTTGGGTTTTGATAACGCACAGGGTGCACGCGTGACTCCCGCGGCCAAGCGCATCGCTCGCAGCACGCCTCCCGCTGCGGAGCCTGACCCCGGCTCACGGCAGCGCCGCAGCCCGCGCCCCACGCAGCACAGCCTCCCGCGGGCACGGCGGGGACGCGGACACCCCACTCAGGGTGGCTCCTACCTTGTTTGAGGCCATCTCGCTGACGGAGCGGTACGTCTGGATGGTCTCCAGCTGGTCCAGGCACCAGTCCAGCTCCTCCAGGGTCTCGCTGGCCAGCTTTTGGTAGGCTTCCTCTGCGAAGAGACAGGGAAAGGCGTACTGAGTCCTCAAACGCTTGACGGGGCTAACAGCGAGCTCCAGCGCGCCCATCCTGCCGCGGCCAACCGCGCCGCGCTGCCCGGTGCCCGCACATGGGTGCTGCTCCTTCATATTGCCAGCCCGGACAGGCGGGCTCGGCTCCGCGCGGGGCACGGCTCCTCGGCCCGCAGCCACCGGCGCGGCGAGCGGCAGCG